>NC_069503.1:707929571-708229571 GCF_027579735.1 Bombina bombina | reverse complement strand
GAATAGTTGCAGATTGACAGGGTCTCTATTCACGTATCAGAAGAGAGTTACAGGAGAGTAAAAAAACCCACCAGAGTGCAGTGAATAGTTGCAGATTGACAGGGTCTCTATTCACATACCAGAAGAGGGTTACAGGAGAGTAAAAAAAACACCAGAGTGCAGTGAATAGTTGCAGATTGACAGGATCTCTATTCACGTACCAGAAGACAGTTACAGGAGAGTAAAAAAAACACCAGAGTGCAGTGAATAGTTGCAGATTGACAGGGTCTCTATTCACGTACCTGAAAGCAGAGGAGAGAGAATAGGGTTAGCTTGATGTAGTGTGCAATTCTTCAGCAGATGTCAATAGGCAGCATGTTGTCTTAATAAGCAGCACTGTGCTGAGTAGTGAGTGCAGTTCTTGTATAATTCTATTGCTAGTGCCTCACTTATATATGTTGTTATAGCAATGCACATCCCACATAACATATTTAAATAACTCTCTTTTATGTGCCAGATATAATTTTTAATGTTTTCTGCTAGCTTGAGGTTTCTTAGTCTTTGAAAATCACTGCCTTTCTATCAATATGTGGGCATTAAAAAAACTGTAAAGTGTTTGGACCTTCAGGGGCATTTAGTAGTCGCCCCCATCATAATTTTATGAGTCAATATCATTTTTGTACTAAACACATAAGACCCCATTTATCAAGCTGCAAAAGCAGCTTCGGGCCCCAGCATTTCATGTTTGTGCAAATGAGCCTGAAAAGCTAGTTTACTAACAGAGGGCTTAAGACCGCTGCTACTTTACCTCTCCGCCACCTAAAATGTGGGGTCTGAGTGAAATCATCTTTATCCTATTGGGATGATTGACAGCCCATGCTCAGGTATGATTGGCAAGCAGTTGCTTGTACAATGTTAAATGCAGGCAGCATATAATGCACATTTGCATTGAGGCTTTAATAAATGGGGCCCATTATATCAAATATAGCAAAACTAAAATCTTTTTAAAACCTTTAGATATTCTGCAGAGAAAAGGTTTATATTAGATATGCAAGACAATGCCATAAAATAACTGTACATAACCTAAGGTCAAGTATCACCAGGGAAAAAGTACAACTGTGAATGTATGTTAACGGTTTTGCAGTCCCGAGAGACAGTGGAACTAAAAAAATGTGCTTTGGTGATGTCTGGTTGGAGGGGGAGAACAGCATATAAAGGGTACCCTACAACATTACCTTAATAGGGCCCAGTGACACAGTAAATATTTAGGAAATGTGTTATTTGTTTAATATCTATAACTTTATATGTGGCTCTTAAGGCTTCTTATATATTAATCTGTGGCCTCATGTGTTAGTAAGTTGGACTTCACTGTTGTATCCTATGGGGTATATGTAGGCCTCTCTGACAGCCGTTTCATTATTTTACTTGGCTGCAATGTTGTGCTTAGCTTTTACAAAAAGTAGCAAACATAAATTTAATTAAAAAACAAAACAAAACAGAAACGTGGAGATGTATTCATATGAACATACGAGGAAACATATCACACAAACTGATATGTAAGAATGAAATAACCTCAATAGGTATCTCACGGCCCTATGAACAACTCAAATTTACATGAATTAGCAAGACCACAAATATACAGCTTGCAATTACACTTCTGATATTTATGGTGTGTGTTTCAAATTCAAATATACTTTTTATTTAATTAAAACTATAACCATACATCATATAGTATCTCTCTAATTCACAATGAAAAAAACAATAATATAACATGCATTAAATACTATACTAGTGATCAAGCAATAAACTCCAAATGAATAATCCACCTTAATACTGTTTAACATAAATAAATAAATAAGTACGTATTAACATTGCATTTCAGCTTACTTCTCCTTAACAAGAACTGGCTATATAACAAACAAAACAAAAAATACCCTTTTGGGACTAACACTTCATATATGTCACCTTTCAGAAACATATTAAAAATGTTTTACTAAATTAAAATATGGATGCAGCATATTGCACTTAGAAATATAATAATGAAGACAAGCAAACCCTACATTACTCATAATTTATTAGACTTGCATTGTAAGAGTATTGTTTAAAAGGATTATTAAACAGCTATAGCTTTTCTGTTAAAATTGTTTGTCCCACTTTTCTTAGAGAGGCAAAAAAGCAAAATCTGTAACTTTGTGTTTTCTTTAATACGTTGGAAGTCACTCCGATGGTTTATGTAATTTTCAGTAGATTGAAGAAAACCTGAGTCACAGAATTTGTTTTTTAACTTCTCTAGGGAGAGTTGGGAAAGCACAATTTTTCCACAAAAGTACAATTTGTTTAATGTTTGTATAAACACCAATCCCAGATGCTTAGTGTAATAAAACAAATACATTTATAAAACAATTAAAAATTGCAATCACTAAATATATTATGGAAACTGATATTAAAACAAAAGACCAGATTACAAGTGGCGTTCTCCCGCTATCTGCGCTCAACATATTACAAGTTTAAAGTAAGACGTAAGCTAGCGCACATGTGAAAGGCCAAGTCATGCTAACTTCAGGACTTTGGATATTATGACTGCATTAACTTCTTCACATAGACTTCTATCGGCGTACTAAAAAAAGTAACAGTTATTGCTGTGCACTAACCTGACACCATAAGACCGACTACTCTAAACCAGAAGTGAGTTAGGAATATTTTAAATTCAGATGTTCTTCACATAGACAAAAATTTTCTTTTTATTTTAAAATATATATTTCTATATTTTTTTAATTTTTTTGTAAAATATATATATATATACGTATATCCAGTAAATAAATATATATATATATATATATATATATATATATATATATATATATACAAACAGGAGGTGTTTGGAGATATATATATGTTAGATAAAGGGGGAAACCCCAAAACGTTACTGTTATTAAAAATCACTAAGGTGGATTGATTAAGACCTATGAGTGCGGTCTCTATTTTGAATCATATATATATATATATATATATATATATATAGATATAGATATATATTTATATATATATATATATATATATATATATATATATATATATATACATTAGAGACCTTTCCATTGAAACACTTTGCCATATACCATATCCCTTTTAACATTTTTAAAACCTTTTTAATTATTTTAAAAATTATACATTTATATTAAAAATCATATATATATAAGAATAATACTTTATTTTAATGTGTTTTTTTTTTTTTTGTGTTTTGTGAACTTTTTTTGCAGTGCAATCTACAACTTTTAACTTGTAATATGAGCACAAGTCGTGTTTGCGATATCCATTGAAGAAATAGGTTGCACTCAAACGAAGTCGGCCCTAAATGTATATTTAAATTTTACATGAGCACTGGTATTAAAAAATTTTTTGAAGAATTTAGTGTAGTATTCAAATCTAAATTTAAGTAATTTATAAAATGTTGCTAAGAATGCAAATTAAGTATCATTTAATTGTTTCATATACAAGGGTAGTATTGAACTAGTATTTTGTGTTACAAATTAATACAAGAAAATGTTGTCCCTGTACCCCTTGAAATATCTTTCAATTTTTGGAGCTGTAAGGAAAATCAACATAAGATTTCCATTCAAAACCTTAAAGTGATAGTAAATTTGCACAATCTTGTACAGCTAATTATAATCTATGCATTGAATTACATGTACCTTCATTCATCATTTTTAAGTGAATATGCTCTGTAACCTAATTTTATTAATTTATATGTTTCATTAGATTACCCTGCTCTGTCCACCCACCATAAAAGTTTTTTTTTCCATAAGGTGAGGTTTTCACCTTTTATCCAATGACCATGCTAGCCATACAGCACTCAACAAAAATAAACAAATAAACTCTTCAGAGCTATTCTCCAAGTTGTATCCTCCAATTCCTAATAGTTATATTTTCATCTGCTGATGAGGTGGAGAGTAAGTGGCACTGCTCTTTACACTACTGAGCTAGAGAACAGGAAGATAAATGGGACAGAGGATACCAATAAGGATCAAATAAATAAAATATTTGATTTTGGAGTATTCAGGTAAAATAAAAATAAATAAGTTAGTGGTTTTCAGTTTTTACCACATATTGTCCCAGCCTTTATGGGTATTGAACCCCAGACTGTTGGTTTGTGTTGCAGGGAGTTACTTCTGATCCACAAGTTAGATTTAGATTCTGTTCTATTTTTCTAATCTGTGCTTTTGTTTTTTACTTGTTGGCTCCACCTGGCTGCCAGCTGTGATAGATCTGCAATCAGCACTTCCTGTCCTCCATGCCTGTTTGTTGGACCTAGGGTGTGCTTTGCTGTGTTTTGCTGATTTATTCCTCTAACCATTTTTCCCTGAACTTGACTACTCTTTTGCCTGCTTATCCTGTATCTTGTTGCCAGACTGTGTATCGACTTACTGCCTGTCTCAACTTCTCTCTTGGATTACCCTTTTGTGCCATGTTGCTGACCTTGTCTGTTCCACTACATCTTTGCTTTGCCCTCAGCCACTTCACCAACTAGCGGCCAGTATTGGAGGGTGTACCTTTCACAAATTTGTAAATTTACTGTCACTTTAAATTTAAAAAAGGATAATTACATTTTAAATCAATATTTTACATAATATAAGCATATAATATGTAGTAGACAGACATTTTGGCATTATAGAAAATCAGCTTAATAATATGGATGCAATTTAACTTATTTTCTCTTGTTAAGTGTATCCAGTCCACGGATCATCCATTACTTATGGGATATTAACTCCTCCCCAACAGGAAGTGCAAGAGGATTCACCCAGCAGAGCTGCTATATAGCTCCTCCCCTAACTGCCATTACCAGTCATTCTCTTGCACCCAACGACTAGATAGGATGTGTGAGAGGACTATGGTGATTATATTTAGTTTTATACCTTCAATCAAAAGTTTGTTATTTTATAATAGCACCGGAGTGTGTTATTCCTTCTCTGGTAGAATTTGAAGAAGAATCTACCTGAGTTTTTACTATGATTTTAGCCGGCGTAGTTAAGATCATATTGCTGTTTCTCGGCCATCTGAGGAGAGGTAAACTTCAGCTCAGGGGACAGCGGGCAGATTAATCTGCAAAGAGGTATGTAGCAGCTTATTATTTTCTGACAATGGAATTGATGAGAAAATTCTGCCATACCGATATAATGTAAACTCAGCCTTAAATGCAGTAGCAGCAACTGGTATCAGGCTGTCATGTATGTATATTTTACACTTCAGTATTCTGGGGAATGGCACTTCACTGGAATTATACTGTGTGCATAAGACTTTAGCCTAATTTGCAGGGACTGGCAACAGGCTCTTTAATAACACTTAATTTATGTTAAACGTTTTTTGCTGGCATGTAAAATCGTTTCATTTTCTGAGGTACTGGGTGAATAAAATGTTTTGGGCATTATTTTTTCCACTTGGCAGTTGTTTTATTTAATTTATGACAGTTTACTGATCTCTCTCACTGTTGTGTGTGAGGGGGAGGTCAAAAAATTCAGTCAGAAGCTCATTGTATTTCCTGCATGATCCGGTTCATCTCTACAGAACTCAGGGGTCTTCAAAACTTGTTTTGAGGGAGGTAATCATTCACAGCAGAGCTGTGAGATTGTAGTTGACTGTGATAAAAAACGTTTATTTCTGTAACTTTTTTTTCTGCTATCAGGGTTAGTTATCCTTCGCTAATGGGAACAAGCCTTTGCTAAAATTGTGTTTTTTACAAAGATTTGATGCTATAACCTTTCAGTTTATTAACTTTCAACTGTCATAACTCTTTCTGTGCTTCTTATAGGCACAGTACGTTTTCATATTATAGTAAATTACTTGAAAAGTATTTCCAAGTTGCTAGTTTATTTGCTAGTGTGTTAAACATGTCTGATTCAGAGGAAGACATCTGTGCTATATGTGCTAATGCCAAAGTGGAGCCCAATAGAAATTTATGTACTTTAAATAAAAGTCAATCTGTACAAATTGAACACATTTCACCAAACAACGAGGGGAGAGTTATGCCGACTAACTCGCCTCACGTGTCAGTACCTGCATCTCCCGCTCGGGGGGTGCGTGATATTGTGGCGCCGAGCACATCTGGGCGGCCATTACAAATCACATTACAGGATATGGCTACTGTTATGACTGAAGTTTTGGCTAAATTACCAGAACTAAGAGGTAAGCGTGATCACTCTGGGGTGAGAACAGAGTGCGCTGATAATGTTAGGGCCATGTCAGATACTGCGTCACAACTTGCAGAACATGAGGATGGAGAGCTTCATTCTGCGGCTGACGGTTCTGATCCAAACAGATTGGATTCAGATATTTCAAATTTTAAATTTAAGCTGGAAAACCTCCATGTATTACTAGGGGAGGTGTTAGCGGCTCTGAATGATTGTAACACAGTTGCAATACCAGAAAAAATGTGTAGGTTGGATAAATATTTTGCGGTACCATCGAGTACTGACGTTTTTCCTATACCTAAGAGACTTACTGAAATTGTTACTAAGGAGTGGGATAGACCCGGTGTGCCGTTCTCACCCCCTCCGATATTTAGAAAGATGTTTCCAATAGACACCACCACACGGGACTTATGGCAAACGATCCCTAAGGTGGAGGGAGCAGTTTCTACTTTAGCTAAGCGTACCACTATCCCGGTGGAGGATAGCTGTGCCTTTTCAGATCCAATGGATAAAAAGTTAGAGGGTTACCTTAAGAAAATGTTTGTTCAACAAGGTTTTATATTGCAACCCCTTGCATGCATTGTGCCTGTCACGGCTGCAGCAGCATTTTGGTTTGAGTCTCTGGAAGGGACACTTGAATCAGCTCCATTAGATGAGATTACACACAGGCTTAAAGCTCTTAAGTTAGCTAACTCATTTATTTCAGATGCCGTAGTACATTTAACTAAGCTTACGTCTAAGAATTCCGGATTCGCCATTCAGGCGCGCAGAGCACTGTGGCTAAAATCCTGGTCAGCTGACGTTACTTCTAAGTCTAAATTACTTAATATACCTTTCAAAGGGCAGACCTTATTCGGGCCCGGATTGAAAGAAATTATCGCTGACATTACAGGAGGTAAAGGCCATGCCCTGCCTCAAGACAGAGCCAAACCTAAGGCTAGACAATCTAATTTTCGTTCCTTTCGGAATTTCAAAGCAGGAGCAGCATCAACTTCCTCTGCTCCAAAACAAGAAGGATCTGTTGCTCGCTACAGGCAAGGCTGGAGACCTAACCAGTCCTGGAACAAGGGCAAGCAGGCCAGGAAACCTGCTGGTGCCCCTAAAACAGCATGAATTGAGGGCCCCCGATCCGGGAACGGATCTAGTGGGGGGCAGACTTTCTCTCTTCGCCCAGGCTTGGGCAAGAGATGTCCAGGATCCCTGGGCGCTAGAGATAATATCTCAGGGATACCTTCTGGACTTCAAATACTCTCCCCCAAGAGAGAGATTTCATCTGTCAAGGTTGTCAACAAACCAAATAAAGAAAGAGGCGTTTCTACGCTGCGTACAAGAGCTTTTATTAATGGGAGTAATCCATCCAGTTCCACGGTCGGAACAGGGACAAGGGTTTTACTCAAATCTGTTTGTGGTTCCCAAAAAAGAGGGAACTTCCAGGCCAATCCTGGATTTAAAGATCCTAAACAAATTCCTAAGAGTTCCATCGTTCAAAATGGAGACTATTCGGACAATTTTACCCATGATCCAAAAGGGTCAGTACATGACCACAGTGGATTTAAAGGATGCTTACCTTCACATACCGATTCACAAAGATCATTACCGGTATCTAAGGTTTGCCTTTCTAGACAGGCATTACCAGTTTGTAGCTCTTCCATTCGGATTGGCTACGGCTCCGAGAATCTTCACAAAGGTTCTGGGTGCTCTTCTGGCGGTACTAAGACCACGAGGAATTGCGGTAGCTCCGTACCTAGACGACATTCTGATACAAGCTTCAAGCTTTCAAACTGCCAAGTCTCATACAGAGTTAGTACTGGCATTTCTAAGGTCGCATGGATGGAAGGTGAATGAAAAGAAGAGTTCTCTCTTTCCACTCACAAGAGTTCCCTTCTTGGGGACTCTTATAGATTCTGTAGAAATGAAGATTTACCTGACAGAAGACAGGTTAACAAAGCTTCAAAATGCATGCCGTGTCCTTCATTCCATTCAACACCCGTCAGTAGCTCAATGCATGGAGGTGATCGGCTTAATGGTAGCAGCAATGGACATAGTACCCTTTGCACGCCTACATCTCAGACCGCTGCAATTGTGCATGCTAAGTCAGTGGAATGTGGATTACTCAGACTTGTCCCCTACTCTGAATCTGGATCAAGAGACCAGAAATTCTCTTCTATGGTGGCTTTCTCGGCCACATCTGTCCAGGGGGATGCCATTCAGCAGGCCGGACTGGACAATTGTAACAACAGACGCCAGCCTACTAGGTTGGGGCGCTGTCTGGAATTCTCTGAAGGCTCAGGGACAATGAAATCAGGAGGAGAGTCTCCTACCAATAAACATTCTGGAATTGAGAGCAGTTCTCAATGCCCTTCTGGCTTGGCCCCAGTTAACAACTCGGGGATTCATCAGGTTTCAGTCGGACAACATCACGACTGTAGCTTACATCAACCATCAGGGAGGGACAAGAAGCTCCCTAGCAATGATGGAAGTATCAAAGATAATTCGCTGGGCAGAGTCTCACTCTTGCCACCTGTCAGCAATCCACATCCCGGGAGTTGAGAACTGGGAGGCGGATTTCTTAAGTCGTCAGACTTTTCATCCGGGGGAGTGGGAACTTCATCCGGAGGTCTTTGCCCAAATACTTCGACGTTGGGGCAAACCAGAGATAGATCTCATGGCGTCTCGACAGAACGCCAAGCTTCCTCGTTACGGGTCCAGATCCAGGGATCCGGGAGCGGTTCTGATAGATGCTTTGACAGCACCTTGGACCTTCGGGATGGCTTATGTGTTTCCACCCTTCCCGATGCTTCCTCGATTGATTGCCAGAATCAAACAGGAGAGAGCATCAGTGATTCTAATAGCGCCTGCATGGCCACGCAGGACTTGGTATGCAGATCTAGTGGACATGTCATCCTGTCCACCTTGGTCGCTACCTCTGAAACAGGACCTTCTGATCCAGGGTCCCTTCAAACATCAAAATCTAATTTCTCTGAAGCTGACTGCTTGGAAATTGAACGCTTGATTTTATCAAAACGTGGTTTTTCTGAGTCAGTTATTGATACCTTAATACAGGCTAGGAAGCCTGTTACCAGAAAGATTTACCATAAGATATGGCGCAAATACTTATATTGGTGCGAATCCAAGAGTTACTCATGGAGTAAGGTTAGGATTCCGAGGATATTGTCTTTTCTACAAGAAGGTTTAGAAAAGGGTTTATCCGCTAGTTCCTTAAAGGGACAGATTTCAGCTCTGTCCATTCTTTTACACAAATGTCTGTCAGAAGTTCTGGACGTTCAAGCTTTTTGTCAGGCTTTAGCTAGGATCAAGCCTGTGTTTAAAACTGTTGCTCCACCATGGAGTTTGAACTTAGTTCTTAATGTTTTACAGGGGGTTCCGTTTGAACCCCTTCATTCCATTGATATCAAGTTGTTATCTTGGAAAGTTCTGTTTTTAATGGCGATTTCCTCGGCTCGAAGAGTCTCTGAGTTATCTGCCTTACATTGTGATTCTCCTTATCTGATTTTTCATTCAGACAAGGTAGTTCTGCGTACTAAACCTGGGTTCCTACCTAAGGTGGTCACTAACAGGAATATCAATCAAGAGATTGTGGTTCCATCTTTGTGTCCTAATCCTTCTTCGAAAAAGGAACGTCTGCTACACAATCTAGATGTAGTCCGTGCCCTGAAATTTTATCTACAGGCAACTAAGGATTTTCGACAAACGTCTTCCCTGTTTGTCGTTTATTCTGGTCAGAGGAGAGGTCAAAAAGCTTCGGCTACCTCTCTCTCCTTTTGGCTTCGTAGCATAATACGGTTAGCCTATGAGACTGCTGGACAGCAGCCTCCTGAAAGAATTACAGCACATTCTACTAGAGCTGTGGCTTCCACTTGGGCCTTTAAGAATGAGGCTTCTGTTGAACAGATTTGCAAGGCTGCAACTTGGTCTTCTCTTCATACTTTTTCCAAATTTTACAAATTTGACACTTTTGCTTCTTCGGAGGCTGTTTTTGGGAGAAAGGTTCTTCAGGCAGTGGTTCCTTCCGTATAAAGAGCCTGCCTGTCCCTCCCGTCATCCGTGTACTTTAGCTTTGGTATTGGTATCCCATAAGTAATGGATGATCCGTGGACTGGATACACTTAACAAGAGAAAACATAATTTATGCTTACCTGATAAATTTATTTCTCTTGTGGTGTATCCAGTCCACGGCCCGCCCTGTCACTTTAAGGCAGGTAATTTTTCCATTAAACTACAGTCACCACTGCACCCTATGGTTTTCCTTTCTCTGCATGTTTTCGGTCGAATGACTGGTAATGGCAGTTAGGGGAGGAGCTATATAGCAGCTCTGCTGGGTGAATCCTCTTGCACTTCCTGTTGGGGAGGAGTTAATATCCCATAAGTAATGGATGATCCGTGGACTGGATACACCACAAGAGAAATAAATTTATCAGGTAAGCATAAATTATGTTTTATGTATTTAAAGACTCAACTGTATCCCTATTGCCTTAAGTATTAACCACTGATAAATAAAATTCTTCACAAGTAATTTAAAGACTTTTTCTTTAAAATAAATAAGTTTAAAAAAATGAATTTGCATCTTATCTCATAGTATAAAATTATATTATAGTAGTAACTGTGTATATCAATAAAGTCTAGGCCACAAATTGCATATATATTTTAAAACCCTTGAATTAATATACACAAATAATATAGACTGTTTACTGTTATCATCTTATATATTTTAGACTTACTAAAATATGCCCTAATTTACAAATTGAGATTCAGAATTTAATCTTAACTCTTTCCTTTTAGAGGCAGCTATGTTTCACTATAAACTACCTTTTGCAGTCAAAAGGCTAAAATAAGAATTGTAATAAGTTAATCGCTAATTATAAAATATATTTTAAAGGAAGATGGTTTCATTAGTGCTAAAAAGGCCTTATGTTTTCTTTATACTTATATTTTTAGGAGCCATTTCACAAAGCTGAATTGTGTATCTTGATTTAATTTTACTCTAATTTATCTGTATGCTTGGCAACAAACTCTTGACCTTTAAAAAATAACGTAAATGCATTAAGATTGCATTGTGTCCCAAAATTGTATAATTTTGCATAAAATAGTATTGTGCATGTGTAGTTTTTATTAGTGTATTTAATGCCGGTAAAAATCACGAGTAGAACTGTCAGCAAGCAGCATAAAACATTAATGTATTAAAATGAGATGAAATTTGAGCAATCTCAGTGGGTCTGAGTTAATGTCAAACAAATTTTGGAAGGAACTGGTGGTCAAAGCTAATTCCCTTGTGTGTAATTAGGTGTTCTATATATGCAAATACTCTTCTAAGTTCAAAAAGAATAAATAGTTCTTTGGTTTCAAATATGACTTTTTTACAGATGTGATCTAAATGTCTACTTAGCAAAGACATTTCAAAGGAAATGAGGTCTGTCAGTTGGAACTTATTTTGTGTGTAATTCCACACATTCAAAACATTATTTTAATTAGACGTTGTATTGATGCTAACAGTGGGTCATGGCTGATCAAACAAAAACAAATTGTTATACCCCATTGGTCCGCACTACTGCATTAGGACCTAATCACTAAATTCAAATTATATGCTTCCAAATCTTTGTTATATTAATTTGCATGAGAGGAAAACAACCATGTAACTTACAAGATCCTGTGTTCTCTTTTCATTAATCTTTAGTTGTAGCATTCTTAGATTATTAGAACATACAATATTTTTTATTTCAGTATTGGATTTTCAATAGTACAATTTAAAAAAAAAAAGAAAAAAAAAGTGCCCTAAAAATTAAGCCACTGTCACTAACTGCATGTTGTAGGGAGAGTGTCTACGGCAAATATTTGATTTACCTGTTTAATTGACTTGCATATATGGTGCTGGTCCACATGGGGGGGGGGGGGGTTAAGGGCTGCTTTACCATAAACATTTTTTAAAACAATTGGCATAATGATTTTATAGACAGTATAATGCTATTTTTAAAACTATGAAGTTAATTTTTAGTTGATGGGTCACTTTGCTGTATGCATACTATTTTCAAATGCTTCTGTCTTTGACTCATGGAAATAACTTTTTAGAGAACATTTTAACCATTGCCAATGAATGTTAAAAGGGACATTTAAAATATGTACATATTTTCTATATTATCTAGCAATAGTTTAGTCATGAATATAAGCAGGTCGGGTTGCTTAATTATTATGAATGTTATCAGTTATAAAACCAACTAATTCCAGACAAAGAACATAAAGTAATAATCCTTCCCGAAGTATCCTAGGAACTGGAGGATTTGTAATTAATCTTGATTCTATAAAACTATACAAATAATACAAAATAGCATGTATACGTCTATAAACATTTATACATTGTGTGACAGGGTGAGAGAAGGAGCGTATATTAGCAGGAGATAGGAAAGGTCACTTTTTCCCTTCTAACAAAGTGTTAATTTGTTAGCAGCTCACCACAGCTGATTCTTGTTAAATCAGTTTGATCCCTTTAAATGCTGCTCTGTAGAAGAAATCAGTGTCTCATTGTGCAGGCTTACTCCAGAGAGGGAGGAACTGAGACCTTGCTGTATGTCTGAATGTATAGCTGGCAGATACAAGAGACTGGTGAGCAAACATTGTTCTATTCTGATAAATTTGATTTGTTTTGTTAACTGGGACCAGCTTAGCTGCCAAGTACTGGTTAGTAAGGAAATATTGCATATTGCATGTGTAGTTAGTCATTTTCTCCTCGGTGAAGCCCAAAAGGCTTATTATGACTTGGAAGAAGAGGCTTCTGGAGACTATTCATGGCTAAAAGCTGAAATTCTCGCAAAAATGGGTGTAACATGTACAGTGAGAGCCCAGCATTTCTATAATTGGCATTTCAACATGGGGAAAGCCCCCAGGTCCCAGATGTTTGACTTAATACATCTGGCGCGAAAATGGCTTAGACCAGAGGCCCAAAGTGTTGAAATGCTACTACTTGACAGATTCTTACGAGAACTGCCCCGTGGCCTCTGCAAGTGGGTAGGACAAGGAAACCCCACTACATATGATTCTTTGGTGGCTCAAGTGGAAAGATAGGAAATCCATAGAACTGTTCCAGCTAACTGTGCAACACACTCACAGACTCAAAAGTGAGTAAAACTCGTTTATTGCAGAAAAATTATATAATGACAGTGCACTAAAAACAAAAGGTGGGCATATAGAAAAAAGACCATTCAAAAAGAAAACAGAATGGCCATAAAAGGCAGTAGAAGGCAGACGCGTTTCATGTGGGGCTACCGCACTTGTTCACTGCATGAAGTACAAAACTGCCAAGCAATCTATTTAAAGGGACAGAAAAATAAATTCACCTGTTCTTAATTAAAGGTTAATAGCATGTTAACCCTTACATAGACAGCTTAAAGACGAAGGCACTAAGAGAACAGTGTTACATATTGTGCCTAGAAAAGCAATGAGTATACAGAATTATGTAGCTCCCTCATATTTGCCAGAAGTGAAATATCAGATGTGGCTACAATGCAGAGTAGGTTTCTATAAATGCAGGGGTACCCGTTGTAAAACCTGTAGTCATGTCACTTAAGGGGACACTTTTTCTTCATAGAATACTGATGAGGAGTACAAAATAAGATACAGCTTAATCATGCAAGAGCTGCGATATTCAATATTTGGGTAAAACCAAAAGACAACTGAGAGATCGAGCCTTAGAGCACATTATGGACATAGATGACCCAGATGTCTTTACATCTGTGGCTACCCACTTTAAATTTTAACACATCGGGACTCATCTTTGGCTTTTTTTCCAGGCCATTGATTATGTCCCTTTTTTCAAAAAGAGAGGGAGACAGGGAATATGCCCTAAGCAAAAAGGAGGTCAAATGGATATTCTATATGAATACCAGATCGCCTTTTGGTCTAAACATTGATACTGATGTCAATTTATTTGTGTAAGTTCCAAAGAGTAATAATCATTTATATAGCTCATGGGTATCAGTTGTTAGTGATGTTCATTTAGAAACAATTTGTATACAATCAATGTGTATATATATTGTTTTCATTAAAACCTTTAATATGTGATGTATTAATTTAAGTACATATACATTCCACATGTCAATTTTTCTTTGGTGGCCTGTGTTAAGCTCAACTATTTCTAATTAGTTTTTGTAATTATGAGTATATAATGCATTTTTTCATTATCTTTTTTGATTAAACTTCGGTTATTATAGTTGTACTTGGTTTTTACACAGTCCACCTTTATCTATATATGTATATATTTTTTCATGTTAATTTTTGTGTAGTAGTTTTTCAGCTTATTATTTTTGCACAATATGTAACACTGTTCTCTCAGTGCCTTCGTTTTTCAGCTGTCTATGTAAGGGTTAACATGCTATTAACCTTTAATTAAGAACAGGTGAATTTATTTGTCTGTCCCTTTAAATAGATTGCTTGGTAGTTTTGTACTTCATGCAGTGAACAAGTGCTTTAGCCCCGCATGAAACGTGTCTGCCTTCCACTGCCTTTTATGGCCATTCTGTCTTCTTTTTGAATGGTCTTTTTTCTAAATGCCCACTTTTTTTTTGTGCACTGTCATTATATAATTATTCTGCAATAAACGAGTTTTACTCACTTTTGAGTCTGTGAGTGTGTTGCACAGTTAGCCGGAACAGTTCTATGGATTTCCATTTGGTTGTGACATCCGTAGGAATGTCAATCATAGTGTACGCGCCGAAGATACGCTGAACATACGCAGAAGAGGCCTCTCTACATGAAGGGGGTAAGCACCATTTTTTTCTTTGTTTGTATTCCTAGTGGAAAGACACCTAGCTTCCAGGGACCTTGAGAAAGCCTGTCCTATGACATCTAAATTTGATTTAGAATCTCTGAGATAACAAAAGACTTTTAGGACCCAGAGGCCAGGAAACAAGGTGAGGCTGAAGCTGAATCAGATAAACCATACTTTGCCAAGAGTGGATCGTTTGGGGAGGAACCCTATAACCTGCTTTGAGTGTGGTGCCAAAGGGCATGTCAGGGCAGGATGATCAAACCTACCAGAACCAATGCAATGTGCCCTAGGAGAAGAATCATTGGACTTTTTTGGACTTATTTGCCTAGCAGGCATGGGAGAAAGCATACACACCTTTTGGGTGTCAGTATGCTTTAATAAAAGAGATACATAGGCTTTGGTGGACTCTGGCAGTGCCTTAACTCTAGTGTCAGGAGATTTGGTGGAACAATCATAGTTGCAAAAAAAATAAGACAATAGGGGTACTGTGTATTCATGGGTGCACTGTTACTTATCCTACTGCTGTTATAAATGTCTCTGTACTTGGGAAATTAATACAAAACTGCTGTAGTGGTACCTAGACTACCCTATACCATGGTTATAGGAAGAAACTTTCCAGAGTTTCACACTAATAAAGTCTCAAGTTACTGTTAAACAGGGAGAGTCAGAGTTTTAAACAAGGGATAGGAGTCTACATTAAATTTTCCCTTTCATTCACCCTGATTTGTATGCATCCAATCCCAAAAGGAGTAAATCTAGAAGAGAGCGCATGAAGAGTAAAAACAGATTCAATAAAGCCCTTAAGAAAGTTTTGCTAAATGAGCAGGGAAAATGTAGTAATAAAGGCGTGGCCAGTTAGTGCACAGAATCTGATATAGATCAGGGAAGTGAAATTGCTGAAAATGTTCCCTGTGAACATTATTAGCAGTAGCTTTGGGTGAGAACAAGCTAATGATCCCTTGCTACACCATGCAAGGAGCAGGGTAGTAGAGGTTAATGGGGCACCTGTAGAAGGTCAAACAAAAAGCGTGTACCCCTATTTTATGGTTAAAAATTACCTTCTGTACCGAGAAATATCAGATGAAGGTCAAGAGATAGAACAGCTAGTTGTGCCTACCACTCATACTAGGAAGGTGTTAGATTTTGGCCATTCACACCTTTTGGCTGGACATCTGGGGGTAGAGAAAACTCGGGAAAGGGTCCTGAGGAGGTTCTTTTGGCCAGGGGTTTATGAAGAAATAAAGAGATATTGTCCTTCCTGCCCAGAGTGCCAACTGTCATCCTCAAAACCCAAGTTAAGGGCTCCACTTATACCCCTTCCAATTATTGATGTACCATTTGATAGAATTGGGATGGACTTGGTAGGTCCATTAGAGAAATCAGCTTGTAGTCACCAATACATTCTTGTTATTGTCGATTATGCAAGTCGATACTCTGAGGCCATTCCGCTACATAAGGCCAATGTTAAAAATATAGCAAAAGAATTGGTACAAGTATTTTGACGGGTTGGAATCCCAAAGGAAATTTTAACAGACCATGGTACTCCTTTTGTTTCTCATCTCATGAAAGAGTTATGCCAATTATTCAAAATACAGGCTTTGAAAACCTCGGTATCTCACCCACAGACAGATGGGCTAGTAGAGAGGTTTAACCGCACACTTAAGGAAAGGTTAATGAAAGTTGTTAGTAGAGATGGGAAGGTTTGGGATCAACTTCTTCCTTACCTATTGTTTGCAGTCCGTGAAATTCCCCAGAGCTCAGCTGTTTTTTCTCCTTTTGAACTTTTGTATGGTCGACATCCGCAAGCTATGTTGGACATACTAAAGGAAACTTGGGAGAAACAGGGAGTACCAGGTACTAATGTGGTGCAGCATATAGAGAAAATGCAGGAGTGAATGGCTCATGTTTTCCCCTGGTTCGCCAGTATATGGGAAAAGCTTAGATGCTCAAAAATTGTATTATGATCATAGTGCTACTGCAAGGGAATTTAACCAGGATGACAGGGTAATGGTTTTGGTTCTTACAGCTGAGAGTAAGCTTTTGGCCCATTGGCAGGGACCTTATGAAATTATAGAAAAGGTAAGCCCTGTGAATTATAAAGTTAGTCAGCCTGACCGTCTTAGGAAAAAGCAGGAATTGTTGGCTACTACCGCAGGTTCATACCCCTTTCAGAGCTGCTCCCCTCACAGACCTTATAAAAGCCAGAAGTCCAGACACAGTAAGGTGGGACAGAAAGGCAGAGGAGGCCTTTATAGACCTTTGATCAGTTGTGTAAGCAACCTGTCCTCGTGGCTCCTGACTTTGATAAAGAGTTTTTTTTGCAGACAGATGCCTCTGAGGTCGGTTTGGGTGCTGTACTGTCACAGTATATAGGCAAAGAAGAACATCCAGTGCTATATCTGAGCAGGAAATTGTTGCCTCAAGAACAGCACTATGCTGTGATAGAAAAAGAATGCTTTGCAACCATTTACTTTTGTGGTGAAACACAGAGCTGGTTTGCTCCATGGTAACGCTGATGCACTGTCTTGTGTGCATGGGCTTATTGCAGCAGTCACTTCACACACTGGTGTTACGCTGGGGAGGGCGATGTGTGACAGGGTGAGAGAAGGAGTGTATATTAGCAGGAGATTGGAGAGGTCACTTTTTCCCTTCTAACAAAGTGTTAATTTGTTAGCAGCTCACCACAACTGATTCTTGCTAAATCAGTTTGATCCCTTTAAATGCAGCTCTGTAGAGGAAATCAGTGTCTCATTGTGCAGGCTTACTCCAGAGAGGAAGGAACTGAGACCTTGCTGTATGTCTGAATGTGTAGCTGGCAGAAACAAGAGACTGGTGAGCAAATATTCTTCTATTCTGATAAATTTGATTGTTTTGTTAACTGGAACCAGCTTAGCTGCCATCTGGTTAGTAAGGAAATATTGCATGTGTAGTTAGTCTCCTAAAGAGGAGTAGGATTTTGTTCGTTTTATATTTGATTTAAAGGGGAAGTACACCCCATGTTTAAAACTGCTGATAAAAATAAAACCCTATAAAAACTATATTTTGTGCTGAAGTGACTATTCCTGGAAGGGCTTTGCTATAGTTTTTATAAACTTATAAATATAGTTGCTTCAATTAATATAGGATTTTTGAGTTAAGTGTGAGAAAACAGTCTTCAAATGTCATTATTTAATAATTAATTGAATATCATTTTTATTTAATTATTAACTATATTTAGATAAAATGTTTAGTTTTAAATAAATAATAGTAAATTAGTATTGGTAAGTAGTGATTTTATTTTGTAAACAATCTGTTGCTGAACTATTATTTAATTTCTGAAGGTGATATATAAAATATGCAATACAATAAAGTGAAACACATTCTCCATATTTTACATATAGTTATTTTAAATTTTCTGGCATAGATTATATACAGTTTTCCTTGTGGTTATAAATGTAAATTAAGAATTATGAGCTCGCCTTGCACATGATCTTCCTTATAGATATGTTAAAGGGACACTGTACCCAAATTTTTTTCTTTTGTGATTCAGATAGAGCATGGCATTTTAAGCCACTTTCTAATTTACTCCTATTATCAAATTTTCTTCATTCTCTTGGTATCTTTATATGAAATGCAAGAAAGTAAGTTTAGATGCCGGCCCATTTTTGGTGTTCAACCTGGGTTGTTCTTGCTGATTGGTGGATAAACTCATCCACCAATAAAAAAGTGCTGTCCAGAGTTCTGAATTAAAAAAAAAAGCTTAGATGTCTTCTTTTTAAAATAAAGATAGCAAGAGAACGAAGAAAAATTGTTGATAGGAATAAATTAGAAAGTGGCTTAAAATTGCATGCTCTATCTGAATCATGAAAGAAAAAATGTGGGTTCAGTATCCCTTTAATGATTTATTCCATCAAATCCATTCACATCAATTTAAATATACAATTTAATTTAGATCAGTTGATTCTTAATCTCTTTTTAAGTCAGAGCTTTAAATTCCTACTAAAATGATCTCTTTGGCTCTGACTTAAAGGATTACTAACTTTTTTTTTTTTCTCAGTGTAAAACGGAACAAACCTTTTACATTTAAAATATCATAGCATATCAAAGCTCCCTTTTGCAGTAAAATCATATTTTATTTTGTCCCCATGACATCACGTCATCCAGCCCTCAAATGTGGGCCGTCTAAGAAAATTTCAATCGATTAGATAAGATGATGACGTATCAGATGACGTTGTGCTAACTCGCGCATGCGCAATGCGTCTCGGAGTCTTACATCTTAAAACTGCAGTTGTCAGCCCGGATTGGGAATCCGTAACAGGAGACAACACAGTGGGTTTGGAAAAATTAATTATTTTAAACTTATATATTGTGAAAACGGTACATATTTAATACAGCATCCACATTATAAAAAGCTTGTTAAATATGTATACCCATGTGAGATACCCATTACATTTCTGACTACAGTGTCCCTTTAAATAACTATCCTACTTTTTCTCAATTCAGTTTGAGAATGCAGTCCATTTCTGTTTTTTGTATGTGTCTAGGGAAATTACAAATGCTCTTTGTCACTCTTGTTTGCATCTCAGTGTGCTTGATTGAAATAATGCATTGTGTGGCTGTAGGTTAGGGGCCCAGGAAGGTAGATACCTTGACATGGTCCTGGGCCTATCCCCTTTTGGCAAAATGCTGTATATAACTCTTCTATTTTATTAATCTAGCTGTGTGCTTGCAAGTGAGGGCCAGACTTTCTATGTGTTGTGTTAATAATTTTGTTTTGTAATTTTCCCTTTAGGCTTTGCGTACAGGCTTGTCTGGGGTTAACTAAAAGCTGTGCAGCTGCCTGTGAGTGCTGGTGTGCACCCAGGGATGTGAGTTTTGCAGGGTCGTAGGACATATACCCAGTCCGGTTTGAGAGTGCAGTCCATTTCCGTGTTTTGTGTGTGTATATAAAATATGTTGTTCAGTTCAGTTCATGTTCAGTCTGAAGTCTATTGGACTATAAGTCAAGACTAAATTGTCTTATATGAGCCCCAAGATGCTATTGCCCATAGACCCCCTATACAGTGGCAATTCTTGGTAAATGTCCAGTGTACATGCAGTCTTATAAGGAAAAACACATCAGAACCACGTAGCTATGCTGAGATCTTGCTCCTTTTCCCGTTAATGAGATGACGCCGGTGTTGGTCTTAGAAAGCAAACAACTGAATATGTGTCAGTGCCCACTTACCGGTCTCAAAGTCCTTCATGAATCTGGACAAATTCCTCTGGGACTACGGATTCTGGGTGCAGGTGTACTCGCTGTTCAGTGTCTGTCTCTTTCGCTTCAAAAGAGGTGCGTGTGTGCGTCACATCCACGTAATCCAACTCATCCAATTAGACGATCTGAGAAACAAAAGTTAGACCAATAAGCTGTGAGCCTCCTGCATGCATATTAGCTTAGGATCAGCACTATCAAGGGGATGGGGAGCGGAAAAAATGCAAAACACCTTTGCTATCCTGGTAAAATAGCAATCCAATGTACAAGAAAGTTTTAGCAGAGGTGGAAATGCAGTTAAAACTTCAAAAATGTATTCAATCCAAAGTAGGAATTAAAATATCAAACAAATGGAAGGTACTATATGAAAAATCAAAGGATTCACAGCATAAAAAGACTAACATGTTTCGGCACTGGGCCGTAATCATAGATAGTGGATACACCTGTTGCATGACCTATGTACCCTATAACAACTTTTCATTGTTTAAAAACAAATGATGCTGTCCCCTGTGATTGCCATATTTAAAGGTATGTTATACTTCAGCTATTAACTTATGCCTGAATTTAGAAAAACATTTTTCATTTACAACGAACATTCAGGAACTTAGTAAATAGACAAACACATAGGATAAAATATGCATTAGAACCACATATATGTGTATAGTTACAGAATAAACATCTGACTTGTTACAACCTGACAGATAATCATAGTGTATCAGTGTGTCTACTATGTGCTTAACTTAATTCTAAATTTACATTTAAATCTCATTTAAGAGGTGCACAACAGTATACTGAATAATTATATGAACAGACTGATCTTAACGGAATAATTTACACAAAACACCTCACATATTCTACCCAATCAAGAGGGTTTCATTCATATTGATGCATGGAACATCATTTTAATTTCCAATAGTTATTTAGATTGTATTCAGAGTTCATCCCAAATGGGACTCTTGTACTCAGCTTAAAGATCCAATACATCTCCCTCTTGCCTAGTAGTCTCTCTCTATCCCCTTCTCTAGGGGGGGGTTCACTTTTTCAATAGCTTGCCACTGAAAAGTGGTCAAAGCTTTGCAATGCTTTCTTGCAAAATGCTGGACAAGAGGGGTAGTGGCTTCTCCTGAACTAATATTTGATAGATGGTTTCTAATACATGTATTTACGTCATTAGAGGTTAACCCTACATATTGAATTTGGCATTCAATGCATGTTATTACATATATAACATAAGAAGTTGTGCAGCTCAGGCATGACTTAATACAAAAGCTCTCCCCTGTACTCTTGGATTGAAAATTCTCTGAGATCAGGGCATATGCACAGGGTCTACATCTTCTCTTGCCACATCTAAACATGCCCTTATGCTGGAGTCAGGAGCTTTGAGCCCTGTCATCCACTTTTGGCAAACAGGAGGGGGATAAAAAATTCCCCAAAGTTTTCACTTTCTATAGGAGCATTTAAGCCCCATGTCAACACTACTGACCAGGCCATCATCGGCAGCTAGAAGTCTAAAGTGCTTCTTGACAATCTTACAGATATCCTTATATTGGGTACAATAGTTAGTGACAAAATAAGTACCCTTACTTTTCTTTTTAGTGTGTTCAATATTAGTAATTCTATGGTCAAGAAGTGTTTTTCTGTCTAATCTAATCACCTGTTTTTGAGCTCTGTCCAGTACTGGTTCTAAATAGCCCCTTTCTCTTAGTCTTTTTCTAAAATCTTCACTCTGCATGCCATAGGCTTCCTCCTCAGTGCAGTTCCTTTTTAATCTTATGAACTGGCCTTTGGCCACCGAAAGGGCACATGTGGATGATGACAACTCCTGGTATGCAGAAGTGTGTTTCGTGTGATTGGCTTGCGATGGGTATCACTTGTAATATATCCATCCTTATTACCTGTCAAAGCCAAATCCAGGAAACAGATATTATCTTCATGATGTTCAAAGGTGAATTTTAGACCCACATAATTATTGTTGATTTCACTCATAAATGACCCCAGCTCTTCCTCTGTACCTTGCCATGTGAGCAACAGGTCATCTATGTATCTCCTGTAAAACACAATGTTGTCCTTATATCTGTTTCCATCTCCAAAGATGTGGGACAGCTCCCACCATCTCATATACAGGTTGGAGAATGATGATGCAAACTTAGCACCCATCGCTGTCCCACACCTTTGAAGATCAAACTGCCCTTCAAACCTAAAGTAATTGTGCGTCAGGTCAGGAGATACCTAGTTACTCTAAGTTTAAAGTTCCTCAAATTTTCTGTGAAATACGTAAAGGTCCTTAAGAAAAAGGATAATGCCTCAAGTCCTTTTTCATGAGGTATAGAAGAGTAAAGTGCCGCCACATCAATCATTAACCATCTGTAGTGGCCATCAATCCATTCCTGTTCCCCCAACAAGTTAATAACATGTTTGGTATCCCTCAAGTATCTGTGAAGCCTCATTACTATAGGGTTCAAAATGGCATCTAGCCATTCAGATAGATGTTCTGATATGGTTCCAATACCACTCACAATTGAGCGACCTTGTACATTCACAAGGGTTTTATGCACTTTTGGAAGATGGGAACCACAGGGTGTTTAATGTAAAGATAATCCCTTGTAGACAAATTTATGTGCCCATCTTCCAAACCATCATCCAAAAGTGTTCTCAATATTCCCTGATATAACTTAGTAGGGTCTCCTTGTAGGGAAAAATAATTTACAGTGTCTTGTAATTGCCGGAGAGCCTCATTAATATAGTCTTCTTATGTATGACTATATCATTCATACGTTTAAGTTAAAGGCTCTTTTTTCCCTGCATGACAAATTATCTGTTATTCTCAAATTGAAGTTCAGAGTCAAGAGATCATTTTCCACCATTCTGTAAAAGGTTTCTAGCATAGTACCCCTGTATTGTATGGGTAAAATTATGATGCTTGTTTGAAACCACTAAATTCATTCACAGAAGGCTGTTCTTTATCTCTGACTCTCTATTGACAATGTATTCAGTGTATTTAAATTGCATGCATCCCTGAAAGAGATAGTATTCAAATCATTCTTCATGGAACATAATGGTATATCACTGGTCAAAGTTCCCTCATCTGAAACTGAGTGTGTAAAATATTTCCGTAGAGTTAAACTCATCAACTTATTCAAATCTAACATTGTTTCAAAGAGGTTAAAAGTGCTTGTTGGAACAAAATTAAGGCTTAGACTTAACAGTTTAATATGTTCATCAGTCAGTTCCCTGGAGGAAAGATTAATTACATTATTTACAGGTACTTTGTACTGTTTTTGTTCCCCCTCAATGGGTATCTGTTCTTTTCGTGCCCTATACCTGTTTTTTCTGCGACCACGTAAAAAACTTGTTCAAACTCCTTTTTATCCTGACTTATTGTGTTTTGCTGACTGTTAGAGTGGTTCATCACATATTTGGAACCTTTGTTAGAAGCCATAGCTTTTTGTAATGGTTCCTTAGGCCTCACTACCTGTTCTTTAACTTGCATAAATGTTTGAGTATTCGGTATCAGAAAATTGACATTGCGATTATTATTAGTTTTAAGAATGTCTACTTGTGTATGCTGTTTCATATTTGTTACTTGCCCCATGGTTCCCTTCAGACCAGTTCTCATTATCTGAATTTGGGGAAGTCATCTTAGTACTGCTAGGTTATCTACTGTTTCTATTGTTTCTCCTGTTCCTACTTCTAGTTCTACCCCTGTTTTGTTTTCTCCTAGTGTTAGTTCTGTCTGTTTTTTTCCACACATATACGTTATTACTATCATAATCTGTTTTGTTCCTGACATACTGTGTGTGTTTCAAATTAAGAACCAAACTCTTTGTTTCAGTAAGTGAAAATTTCAAAATACTATCAAATTTGGGGAAATCTACTTCATTCTTCCTGTTGTTCATTTCCACTTGTAGTTTCCCTATCTCCTCCCTCACTGTGGCCAATAATTTCATTTTATAGGAAATTAACAGTAACATAAGTCTGATGGAGCATTCCATTAAGATGCTGTTCCATGAATTGATGAAATCTTCATCCTGGACCTCAAACGTAGGGGACTTGTTCAGTCTAAGGGCGCCATGTACTAAGCTTCGAAGTGACCGTCCGTCTGTATTTCCACGTCAAAATTCGCTCACGATCTGCTTCTCGTATGTATCAATCTGCGATCTGCTTGAAAAACCACTATTTTCATCAGCGATCGAAATTTTACTCAACTCATCGTTCCGAAGACTTTTTCCACTTACTACATGTTCGATCGCACGTAAATTCGCTGTAATCGGAAATTATGAATGTTACAACTAATCCGCCCGCTCCAACTTTCACTGTAACTTCGCGTGATTTGCTTCGCAACCATTTAGGTAGCGAATACAATAGAAAACTATAGGGGGTATCAACCTGACGCCAGGTAGAAGTACTTAAGTGAAAGGACTAGACTACTATTGTAGCATTATTGGTTTTTGGATCAGTGAATGAAGATGGAGACACTTTTACACATGTTTCTTTTCCGATTAATTCAATTACGAGGAAGAAGGGCTATACAGGCACCGGTTAACAACTTGCAAAGAAGGAGAGGTAGAAGAATCAGAGTCCCTAGAGTTTTCCTTCCACGTATGGGTTTGGAAAGCATTTCTGATCGAGAGATTATCCAGAGATTCCGTTTGGACAGAGAAGCTATTATGGAACTTTACTATGAAATAGCAGAATACCTGGAACCTATGACAGCGCGTTCACAAGCCATACCCAGACTATTAAAACTGTTGGCAGCCTTACACTTTTTTGCCACCGGTTCATTCCAAGCTGTGTCTAGCGTTATAATTGGTATCAGCCAGTCTGCTTTTTCGAGGCACCTAACCAAAGTTATTGATGCTCACGTCACGTGGGTAAAGAACTAAACCAATCAGGTCGCAGACTGCTTCTTAACTTTGCTCTTTCGCGCCGAACGAAGCTTCAAAGTTATCAATAATCCGATTGTCTTCGACACACAATAGACGCGAAATTTTACGGCTTGGTTTTTAGTACATTCATGTAACGAAGTGCCATCCGCATGGTGCGAATGCCGGCGGGTTATTTCGATATGGTCTGTGCGAAAAAATTGACGCCTTAGTACATGGCGCCCTAAGTCCCCGTGGAATAATACTTAATTTGATGTATCTTTCAAAGGTCCACACATCATATTGTAATTTTAATTCTTTGATTAGGAGTTTCTCCATCTCATTAAAAAGACAACTCAGATTGTAATCCGTAATGTTAGTAGAGAAAATTGGTTCTAAGTCCATGCATTCCCTGTCTGTTACAGGCAAAAGTGAGTAAAAGCTGTCAGTACCTTCCATATTTAAACCGCTCCAAAATAGAATATCAGACTAGTAAACTGTGTAACCAGGTGACAGGGTAAAAATTACAGTAAAAGAGGTATGTTCAGTCTGAAGTCTATTGGACTATAAGTCAAGACTAAATTGTCTTATATGAGCCCCAATATGCTATTGCCCATAGACCCCCTATACAGTGGCAATTCTTGGTAAATGTCCAGTGTACATGCAGTCTCATAAGGAAAAACACATCAGAACAACGGAGCTATGCTGAGATCTTGCTCCTTAATCCATTAATGAGATGACGCTGTTGTGGGTCTTAAGAAACAAACAAACAACTGAATCTGTGTCAGTGTAAGAACCGCTATGCGACTGTGCCCACTTACCGGTCTCAAAGTTCTTTGTGAATCCAGACCTCTGGGACTTCGGATTCTGTGTGCAGGTGTACTCGCTGTTCAGCGTCTGTCTCTTCTGCTTCAAAAGCGGTGCGTGTGTGCGTAACATCCAAGTAATCTAACCCATCCAATTGGACGATCCCACAAACATGGATAACAGAGCTCAAAGCTCCTGGCTCTAGCATAAGGGCATGTTTAGATGTGGCAAAGAGAAGATGTAGACCCTGTGCATATGTCCTGATCTGAGAGAATTTTCAATCTACGAGTACAGGAGAGAGTTTTTGCATTGAGTCATGCCTGAACTGCACAACTTCATATATTTATGTAATAACATGCAGAATCTGTTGGCGCTCTACAAAAAAAACTGATAATAATTGAATGTAGGGTTAACCTCTAATGACGTAAATACACGTATTAGGAACCATCTATCAACTATTAGTTCGGGAGAAGCCACTACCCCTCTTGTCCAGCATTTTGAAAGAAAGCACTGCAAAGCTTTTACCACTTTTTGGTGGCAAGCTATTGAAAAAGTGAAACCCCCCCTAGGGGAGGGGATAGAGAGGGGGAGGGGATAGAGACAGACTGCTGGGCAAGAGAGAGATGTATTGGATTCTTAAGCTAGGTACAAGAGTCCGATTTGGGATAAACTATGAATATGATCTAATTAACTATTGGAAATGAAAATGATGTTCCATGCATCAATATGAATTTAACCCTCTTGATTGGGTAGAATATGTGAGGTGTTCTGTTTCAATTATTCCGTTAAGATCAGTCTGTTCATATAATTATTCAGTATACTGTTTTGCACCTCTTAAATGAGATTTAAATGTAAGTTTAGAATTAAGTTAAGCACATAGTAGACACACTGATACACTATGATTATCTGTCAGGTTGTAAAATGTCAGATGTTTATTCTGTAACTATACACATATATGTGGTTCTAATGCATTTTTTATCCTAGTCTATGTGTTTGTCTATTCACTAAGTTCCTGGATGTTCGTTGTAAATGAAAAATGTTTTTCTAAATTCAGGCATAAGTTAATAGCTGAAGTATAACATACCTTTAAATATGGCAATCACAGGGGACAGCATCATTTGTTTTTAAACAATGAAAAGTTGTTATAGGGTACATAGGTCATGCAACAGGTGTATCCACTAGCTATGATTACGGCCCAGTGCCAAAACATGTTAGTCTATTTTATGCTGTGAATCCTTTGATTTTTTTTTGTATAGTACCATCCATTTATTTGCTATTTTAATTCCTATGTTGGATTGAATACAATTTTGAAGTTTTAACTGCATTTCCGCCTCTGCTAAAACTTTCTTGTACATTGGATATATATATATATATATTGGTTTCATAAAAAAGCCACCTATGAATTTTTAATAAATAAATTTCCTAAAACCCAGTGTTTCATGTTTTCCCTAAAGTTCATAAAAGCATACAAGATGTGAAGGGGCTCCCCATAGTTTCAGGAGTAGGATCGTTACTGAAACCCCTATCAGAATGGGTGGACTCCATTTTGCAACCTCTAGTACTGGACTTAACAAGTTACCTCAGGGATTCTACCCAATTGATACAAAAGTTGAACCATGTCCAATGGACTAGTAGAAGTAGATGGGTGACGTTAAACGTCGTCTCACTCTACAGTTCAATACCTCATGAAAAGGGCCTACAAGCTGTGAAGTATTTTCTAGCTAGGCGTAGCAATTTAGGAAAAACACTTCAAGAGTACCTATTAAAAGTGATTGAATATCTACTGACACACAATTACTTTTGCTTTGGGGGGAGTATTATTACAGTTATGGGGCAAAATTTGCCCCCTCATACGCCAACCTCTTTATGGGGTGGTGGGAGCTGTGCCACATCTATGCGGATGATAACCCCTTCAAAGAGCACATTACACTATATCAAAGATTTATAGATAATCTCATTCTTATATGGGAAGGAGATGATGAGACCTTATCCAGATTTTTAAAATATGTAGAAAGTTATAAAATGAAAGTACACTTCACATATGAAGTGCAAAAGGAAGAGATTCACTATTTAGATTTCACATTAAGAGGTAACATAAATGAAAAACGAGTAGGAACAACACTTTATAGAAAAAACATTTAAAAAAATGCGATTTTGCATGCAAATAGCAATCACCCAAAGGCCAAAGCTATAGCAAAAGGCCAACATATGAGATTAAAACATAATTGCACAGATCAGTCAGACTATATTAAAGAAGCTGCTCGTCTAGATGGTAACCTGAAAGATAGGAGATATAATAGACAAGTTATAAAAAATGCCCGTCTAGCAGTGTCCACTATGGACCAAACAGAATTGATAAAAACCAAAACTAAAACTTCTCATAATAAATTAAAATGTATTAAAAATCAAGACAGTATCAATTTCGTTACCCAATACTCACCACAATATAATAAAATCTGTGGTATGATAAAAAAAACATCTACCAATATTAAGAGCAGATAATAGCCGAGCGAAAATATCACAAAAAAGATGTCTCTTCTCATACAGAAGGGACAGAACAATAGGTAACATAGTATCCCCCACAGTTCCTTAAATTGCCAACAAACAATCCTCTTGGCTACAAATAAAAGGGCTACACATGCAGATATGGGGAATACCTTTCGTTCAGTCAAGACTGGGGAGATTTTTTAAATAGAAAAATGTCTGAATTATAGAGAAAAAGGGGTGGTATACCGCCTTGAGTGTAATCTCTGTAATCTACAGTATATTGGAAAAACTTTAAGAGAGATAAGAACTCACATAAGAGAGCATTTATCAAGTGTTACTGTAGACACAGAAAAAAGCAGAAAAAGAGAAGATAAACTCCTGCCAGTGGCCAAATATTTTATAGAAGAACATGGTAGAAACACTAAGGCCTAGATTTAGAGTTTTGTCGGTAACGACCCGCGTAGCTAACGCTGGCTTTTTTCTGGCCGCACCTTTTAAATACCTCTGGTATTGAGAGTTCACAGAATGGCTGCATTAGGCTCCAAAAAGAGAGCGTACAGGCATATTTACCGCCACTGCAACTCTCGATACCAGAGTTGCTTACGGACGCGGCCAGCTTCAAAAACGTGCTCATGCACGATTCCCCCATAGAAAACAATGGGGCTGTTTGAGCTGAAAAAAAACCTAACACCTGCAAAAAAGCCGCGTTCAGCTCCTAACGCAGCCCCATTGTTGTCTATGGGGAAACACTTCCTACGTCTGCACCTAACACCCTAACATGTACCCCGAGTCTAAACACCCCTAACCTTACACTTATTAACCCCTATTCTGCCGCCCCCGCTATCGCTGACCCCTGCATATTATTTTTAACCCCTAATCTGCTGCTCCGTAAACCGCCGCTACTTACATTATCCCTATGTACCCCTAATCTGCTGCCCCTAACACCCCCGACCCCTATATTATATTTATTAACCCCTAATCTGCCCTCCACAACATCGCCTACACTTATTAACCCCTAATCTGCCGAGCGGACCGCACCGCTACTATAATAAAGTTATTAACCCCTAATCCGCAAGATGAACATGGATCCGGAAGAAAGAAGATTGAAGATGCCGTTGATAGAAGACTTTAGCCGGATCATGGACCTCTTCAGCTCCCGCTTGGATGAAGACTTCAGCCGGATCATGGACATCTTCAGCCCACCGCTTGGGCTTGGATCAAGACATCGGAGGAGCTCTTCTGGATCGATCGGTGAACCTGGTATGGTGAAGATAAGGTAGGAAGATCTTCAGGGGCTTAGTGTTAGGTTTATTTAAGAGGGGTTTGGGTTAGATTAGGGGTATGTGGGTGGTGGGTTGTAATGTTGGGGGGGTATTGTATGTGTTTTTTTTACAGGCAAAAGAGCTGAATTCTTTGGGGCATGCCCCGCAAAGGGCCCTGTTCAGGGCTGGTAAGGTAAAAGAGCTTTGAACTTTAGTAATTTAGAATAGGGTAGGGCATTTTTTTTATTTTGGGGGTCTTTGTTGTTTTATTAGGGGGCTTAGAGTAGGTGTAATTAGTTTAAAATTGTTGTAATATTTTTCTGATGTTTGTAAATATTTTTTTATTTTTTGTAACTTAGTTCTTTTTTATTTTTTGTACTTTAGTTAGTTTATTTCATTGTAGTTATTTGTAGATATTGTATTTAATTAATTTATTGATAGTGTAGTGTTAGGTTTAATTGTAGGTAATTGTAGGTATTTTATTTAATTAATTTATTGATAGTGTAGTGTTAGGTTTAATTGTAACTTAGGTTAGGATTTATTTTACAGGTAATTTTGTAATTATTTTAGCTATTAAATAGTTCTTAAATATTTAATAGCTATTGTACCTGGTTAAAATAAATACAAAGTTGCCTGTAAAATAAATATTAATCCTAAAATAGCTATAATATAATTATAATTTATGTTGTAGCTATATTAGGGTTTATTTTACAGGTAAGTATTTAGATTTAAATAGGAATAATTTATTTAATAAGAGTTAATTTATTTCGTTAGAATAAAATTACATTTAACTTAGGGGGGTGTTAGGGTTAAAATTAGCTTTAGGGGTTAAAAAATTTATTAGAGTAGCGGTGAGCTCCGATCGGCAGATTAGGGGTTAATACTTGAAGTTAGGTGTCGGCGATGTTAGGGAGGGCAGATTAGGGGTTAATACTATTTATTATAGGGTTATTGAGGCGGGAGTGATGCGGATTAGGGGTTAATAACTTTATTATAGTAGCGGTGCGGTCCGCTCGGCAGATTAGGGGTTAATAAGTGTAGGCAGGTGGAGGCAACGTTGAGGGGGGCAGATTAGGGGTTAATAAATATAATATAGGGGTCGGCGGTGTTAGGGGCAGCAGATTAGGGGTACATAGCTATAATGTAGCTGGCGGCGGAGTGCGGACGGCAGATTAGGGGTTAATAATAATAATATGCAGGGGTCAGCGATAGCGGGGGCGGCAGATTAGGGGTTAATAAATATAATATAGGGGTCGGCGGTGTTAGGGGCAGCAGATTAGGGGTACATAAGTATAACGTAGGTGGCGGTCGGCAGATTAGGGGTTAAATTTTTTTTATTAGAGTGGCGGCGATGTGGGGGGGCCTCGGTTTAGGGGTACATAGGTAGTTTATGGGTGTTAGTGTACTTTAGAGCACAGTAGTTAAGAGCTTTATGAACCGGAGTTAGCCCATAAAGCTCTTAACTACTGACTTTTTTCTGCGGCTGGAGTTTTGTCGTTAGAATTCTAACGCTCACTTCAGACTCGACTCTAAATACCGGAGTTAGAAAGATCCCATTGAAAAGATAGGATACACAAATGACGTAAGGGGATCTGCGGTATGGAAAAGTCGCGGCTGGAAAGTGAGCGTTAGACCCTTTCCTGACTGACTCCAAATACCAGCGGTAGCCTAAAACCAGGGTTAGGAGCCTCTAACGCTGGTTTTCATGGCTACCGCCAAACTCTAAATCTAGGCCTAAGTCATTGAGGTGGACAATTATAGAAAAGGTGACATTGAATTCTAGGGGGGAAGACTTGTATAAAATCTTAAGTAAAAGAGAAATATATTGGATGTTTCATTTAAAAATAAATATACACCTTACGGGTTCAACTCCAGGTTTGACCTTATCAATTTTTGGGAATGAACCCGTTTATTTCCCTTATTCCATATATTTTCTATATAAAATACTTTTTCACTATTCTAATAGTTTTCTTGTAAACTAAAATGATACGTTTTATATTTTAACATTATTAAGACAATATAGCTTGTGACTACTAATTTGTCATCAATTCAGCAAAATCTTACAAACTAATTTACTGTTAGTTGATTATAGATATGGTCCATTAATGTGCATAAACTATAGGGGTAGAGATAATAAAAATCCCCCATTTCCAGGCTATTTGGAAAATTACATATATACATAGGAATAGTCCTAGAAAATAAGGTAGCACATTTAGTAAAAACTCCCATTTGCCAGAGAAATGGAACATACACTCTATAACCCGTTTTCACAGCAAATAGTACACATATATAGCATAGCAGTAGACACCAAAGGGTTAATACGGTACTTTAATTAGGCAAGTGTGATTTTAATTGACCTAATAACTAAGGTATACATTTGAGCTGTTACAGCGACTGATCAGTGGTCTATGAGTACGGCTCTTGCGGGCTGAAACGCGTAAGACCTGATATTTCGCCTATTTTGATCATCCATTTGTAGAGTGTTATTACTTTTAAAGAACAAATAAATAATGAACTTTTAATTGCACTCACAGCTGGATATTTTAATTTTCCATTTGATATATATATATATATATATATATATATATATATATACACACATACACATACACACACACACACACACACACACAAGCACACTCACAGGATCAGCCTGGCAGAGGCATTTAGAATGGATCGAAGGGGGGAGAGGCAGGAAAGAGGAAGGCCAGTAGGTTATTGCAGTAGTCGAGTCTGTAAATAACAAGGGAGTGGATTATTAGCTTTGTGGTATTAGTGCTCAGAAAAGGTTGAATCTTGGAAATATTGCTTAGATGGTTGCGGCAGGATGTAGAAAGCGATTGGGTATGGGGGACGAAGGATAGATTTGAGTCTAGTGTAACTTCGAGGAAGCCGACTTGGGGCGATGGGGAAATGGTGATGCCGTTAACAGGGATAGAGAAGTCAGAAATCAGCGTAGAGCTTTGGGGGGGATAAGCAGGATCTCAGTCTTGGACATGTTAATCTTTAGGTGGTGAGAGGCCATCCAGGAAGAAATACCAGATAAGCAGTGGCTTATATGAGAAAGGGCAGGTGTGGAGAGGTAGATCTGGGTGTCATCAGCATAGAGGTGATATTTGAAGCCATAACTGTTAAGTTTAACCAGTGAAGAAGTATAAATGAAGAAGAGTAGACGACCCAGAAGAGATCCTTGAGGTACTCCAACAGACAGAGGCATTGGAGAGGAGGAGTCACCAGCAAATGACACAGAAAAAGACCTGTGAGAAAGATAGGAGTGAATCCAGGAAAGAGCGGTGTCACAGAGGCCAAAGAGCTTAGGATCTGAGAGATCAAGTAAGATGAGTATAGATTAGTGGCCAATATTTTTAGCAGAGAGAAGATCATTAGTAACCTTGGTAAGGGCAGTCTCAGTTAGGTGTTTGATTGTGGAATCCGGATTGCAGTGGTCAAGCAAGGAGTTGTTGGACAGGAAGTGGGTTAGGCGATTTTAAACTAGTTTTTCCAGGAGTTTTGATGTTAGTGGAAGCAGTGATATGGGATGGTACCTTTCTGGAGAATTAAGGTCGAGTAAGGGTTTTTTGAGTATGGCAGTGACTTTTGCATGTATGAAAGAAGATGGGAATGAGCCGGTAGAGAGATAGATTGAAGATGTGGGTAAGAGGAGGAGTGAGGGTGGAAGATAGGGAGGGTACTAGATGGGAAGGGATAGGGTCGAGTGGACAGGTAGTGAGGCGTGAGGAAGATAGTAAGGAAGAAACTTCATCCTCAGTGGCTGGATGGAAGATGCAGAAGGAGTAACTGGGCCTGTTAGAATATTGCAGGTTGGTGTTGGGATGTTGCTTTGGATAGTACGTGTTTTGTTTAAAAAGTAGTCTGCCAGGTCTTGAGCACTAAAGACAGACCGGGGGGGGGGGTGGAGCAGGTGGGTAGAGGAGAGAGTTAAAGGTGGAAAAGAGTCATTTAGGGTTTGAGGAAAGAGTAGATATGAGAGAAGAGAAGTAGGTTTGCTTGGCTAAGTGAAGGGCAGAAGTGTAGGAATGAAGAATAAACTTATAGTGTATGAAATCAGGTTCAGAGTGAGTTTTCCTCCAGACACGCTCAGCACTATGGGAGCATTTTTGCAAATAGCGTGTTTGCTGAGAGTGCCAGGACTGTAACTGACGGCGTGATGTTTTGCACAGTTGGGGAGGGGCAAGTGTGTCTAATGCAGAGGCGAAAATTTTGTTATAGTGGGCTTTAGCGAGAACAGGACAGGTTATAAGGGATGTGTGAGGGAGGAGATCTTGAATGATTTTTGAAAATTGGAGCGGATCCACAGAATGTAGATTTCAACAGGTGCGGGGGCTGGATGGAGAAGTGGTTTTTGCTGTTGCATTACTATTATAGGTGACCAGGTGATGGTTTGAAATGGGAAAAGGAGCAACAGGTGAGGTCAGATATAGAGCAGAGGTAGGAAAATACCAGGTGAATAGTGTCCATCACTGTGAGAAGGGAATAGGGTGGATTGTGAGAGACCGAAGCAGGATGTGAGTGAAAGAAGTTTAGAAGCAGCAGTGGCAGACGGGTTGTCAATGGGAATGTTGAAGTCCCCAAGAATTAGGGTTAGTATATTTGTAGAGAGAAAGTGAGGAAGCCAGGTGGAAAAGTTGTCAAGGATTTGGGAGGTCGTTTCAGGAGGGAGATAGATGATTGCCACTTTGAGGGAGAAGGGGGGGAACAGGCGAATACAGTGGACTTCAATGGAGGTGAAGGAGAGAGATGGGATTAGAGGTAGGTACTAATAAGTGCAGGAGGGGGAGAGCAGGATCCCAACACCACCGCAACGTTTCTCACCTGGCCTAGGAGTATGGCTAAAGTGAAGACCACCATGTGTGAGAGCAGCAGTGGAAACGGTGTCAGAAGAAAATAGCCAGGTTTCGGTAATTGCTAAAAGGGTGAAAGCATATGAAATAAACAGGTCATGAATGGTTGTAAGTTTGTTGCAGACAGAGCCAGAGTTCCATAGTGCACAAGTGAAAGGAGCAGTCAAGAGCAACCTTCATAAAAGTAAATACAGAGGGTTTACCACAAGGTGCAAACCTTTCTTATGCCTCAAAAATATGAAGGCAAGATTAAACTTTTCCAGGAAAAAATATTATAATGCCTGCAGAGTTGTGGAAAAATATTCTATGGACAGATAAAACTAAGAATAATCTGTACCAGAATGATAGAAAGAGAAGTGTATGGAGAAGGAAAGAAACGTCTCATGATCCAAAACATAACGAAGCATAGCACATCTTCTGTGAAACATAGTGGAGGTAGTTTTATGGCACAGGCATGTATCGCTGCCAATGGAACTGGGTTATTAGTGTTTTTTAATGATGGGAATGTTGACAAAATCAGCAGGATGAATTTTGAAGTCTATAGGGCTGTATTATCTGCTCAGAATCATGCAAATACTGCAAAACTGTTAAGATGCCACATCACATTGCAGATGGAAAATTACCAAAAACCTATTGCAAAAGTAACCAAAGACCTTAGCCCTATTGAACTTATTTTTAACTTGCTGAAGACAGAAAGCACCAAAAACAAGCAGCAACTTAAGGCAGCTGCATTAAAGACCTGGCAAAACACCACCAGGGAGAACCCCATAACTCTGATGTCCAGGGGTTCCAGACTTCATGAGTTATTCACTGCAAAGGATTTTCAACCAAGTATTAAAAATGTTCATTTTATTTCTGATTAATTTGTCAGTTTGTCCAATTACTTTTAAGCCTCTGAAAATGAGGTAGGGGTTATATATGAAAATTGGTGTAATTCTTAATGGTTCATACAATATTTTTGTTAAATCCCTTGAATTAAAGCTGAATGTCCATACTTCAATCACATCTTAATTACTTAAAGGGCCACTAAACCCAAAATCTTTATTTCATGATTCAGATAGAGTATAGAAATTTAAACAACATTACAATTTACTTCCATTAGTTTTTTTGCTTCATTTTTTAAATATCCTTAGTTGAAGAAAAAGCAATGCACATGGTGAGCCAATCACACGAGGCTTCTATGCGCAGCAACCAATCAGCAGCTAGTGAGCATATCTAGATATGCTTTTAATCAAAGAATATCAATCAATAAAACAAATTAGATAATATAAGTAAATTAGAAAGATGTTTAAAATTGCATTCTCTTTCTAAATCATAAAAGAAAAAATGTGGGTGGCATGTTCCTTTAATTCAAACTCCATTGTGATGGCAAAGTGCCAAAACTATAAAAATTGTGCCACTGTCCAAATACTTATGTAAGTAACCGTATATATGCCTAAGCCCATGTTGTTGTCAATGCAACCATATATGTTACAACACAGCTTCCTGGAACTTAACTCCAGTATTGGGCATTTCTTATGCCAATCAATAAACAAATTCATGCAACATCATTCCTTAACAATACCTGCTACCAACTAAAACACATATTAAATCCTCTCACCAAAGTTTCCAAATACACATATATCTAGGTAATCATTTAATATTGATATCTGTTAAGCATAATAAAAGGGCATCTAAAGTCAAGTGCAGTATTTAATAAAATAGTAATGTGTATAAACAAATCCTACTCACTCTATAAATAAGTGTACATGTGTTATATGAAAACATACCCCTCACAGGTGTCAATGGTAGGAACAGCATCCATTCAGCTGTCTTATTCGCTACAGCCTCACATCAGTGCAGAAACTAGAACAAGCTGATTTAAATATTTCACTGTCCACTACAGAAGCTAGTGAGGGTCGTGTCCTAGTTCCTTTACTGGTCCCTGGCTGGAACAGGTAAGAAGACAGCTGAATTGATGCTGTTTCTACCATTGACACCTGTGAGACACCTGTACACTTACTGCGTAGGATTTTTTAATGCACATTACTTTGTACTTCTGTGTCTTCTTTATTTTCAGTTCCACACAAATACATCATTGAAACAAATCTTGCCTTTTTTTTTTAAGATAGGCCTCTCATATTCATTGTGGCTAGTCTCTCTCTCTCAATATCTTTTCTTATAGGGGAATAATGAGGAATATTTATAGTTATTCAGTATCGTAATGTAACAGAAGTGGTTCAGCTTAAGATGTCTTTCTGTTGATTGTTGTTGCTTTACAATAAGCAATTGTTATATGTATATTTGGATGACAACTATTTATAATTTGCTTGTCATGTTTTGAACTGTAGTATTTTTTTAAAGATCATTTGTTCTCCATGGCAGGTAAAAGGAGTGTTTGTCTATCTATCTATGTATCTATCATCAACTATCCATTGGTCTTTCTGTCAGTCTAAAATGTCTTCATGGGTATCACAACCATCATCTGCCTGGGTGCTGGGGTATTTCATATCATAACAGTAAGAATATAAAATAAGAGTTCACTATTGTTTCACAAATACACAAATACACACATTAACAAGCACACTCATTTTATTATGTGTGCTTGGAATCATATTTATTTAATTTAACTGATATTATTATAAATCATTGGTGAAAAATTATTTTTAAAAATAACTCTGGTACAAATGTGATTGCAATATTAAATCTAATTTGTATAGAAAGACATGCATCTCTTTATGTAGGCAAGATAAGTGATAAATTGATGGATGAAACTATTCCATCTTTAAATTACAACATTTAGAGTTATTTCTTGCTGCTAAAACATACCCCAAAGCTTAATAATATCAAGATGCCATTTTCTTTAACTTGACAATTCTATATTTTAGTGTTATCATCATATCCATCTCCCTAAAGCAATTTAACATACATGAATTTGAAAGTGAATATACCAGCATTATGTACACATTGTGTTAATACTGTTGGCGAAAAAATATTAGGGATTTTTGTTTCTCAGATAATCCTTTATTATGTCATGCTCAGCAATATTTATGTTAGGTCTGTATATATTTTCTGCTTTATCAAGCTGAAATAAAAAGGAACACAACAAAAAAACAAAGGTTAATTATTATAAAAATTGTCTATAAAACACATACGCCTAGATTACAAGTTTTGTCGGTAAAAACTTGCGGGGCTAACGAGCCTTTTTTTCCAGCGCTTACTTTAAACAACGCTGGTATTACAAGTTTTCTGAATGGCTGCGTTAGCCTCAGAAAAGTGAGCATTGAGCAAATTTAGCTCCACTTCTACCTGTAATACCAGCGTTGCTTACGGTAGCACCGGTAAGCTGGCTAAAACGTGCTCGTGCACGATTTCCCTATAGGATACAATGGGGCTGAGCTGGCTGAAAAAAAACCTAACACCTGCAAAAAAGCAGCGTTCAGCTCCTAACGCAGCCCCATTGTTACCTATGGGGAAACACTTTCTAAGTCTACACCTAACACTCTAACATGAACCCAGAGTCTAAACACCCCTAACCTTATACTTATTAACATCTAATCTGCTGCCCCCAACATTGTCGCCACCTGCATTATACTATTAACACCTAATCTGCCACTCTGGACACCGCCGCCACCTATATTATACCTATGAACCCCTAATCTGCTGCCCCTAACATCGCTGACACCTATATTATATTTATTAACCCCTAATCTTCCGCCCCCAACTTCGCCGCCACCTACCTACACTTATTAACCCCTAATCTGCCGACCAGACATCGCCGTCACTATAATAAATGTATTAACCCCTAAACCGCTGCACTCCCGCCTCGCAAACACTATAATAAATTGTATTAACCCCTAATCTGCCATCCCTAACATCGCCGCCACCTACCTAAAATTATTAACCCCTAATCTGCCGCCCCCAACGTCACCGCTACTATAATAAAGTTATTAACCCCTAGACCGAAGTCTAACCCTAACCCTAACACCCCCTAACTTAAATATAATTTAAATAAAACAAAATAAAATTACTATAATTAAATAAATTAATCCAATTTAAAACTAAATACTTACATATAAAATAAAACCTAATATAGCTACAATATAACTAATAGTTACATTGTAGCTATTTTAGGATTTATATTTATTTTACAGGCAATTTTGTATTTATTTTAACTAGGTACAATAGTTATTAAATAGTTAATAACTATTTAATAGCTACCTAGTTAAAATAATTACAACATTACCTGTAAAATAAATCCTAACCTAAGTTACAAATACACCTAACACTACACTATCAATAAATTAATTAAATAAATTAACTACAATTATCTAAACTAAAATACAATTAAGTAAACTAAACTATAGTACAAAAAAACCCCCCACTATATTACAAAAAATAAAAAAAAATTACAAGAATTTTAATCTAATTACACCTAATCTAAACCCCCTAATAAAATAAAAAAGCCCCCCAAAATAATAAAATTCCCTACCCTATACTAAATTACAAAAGTAATCGGCTCTTTTACCAAGCCTTAAAAGGGCTTTTTGAAGGGCATTGCCCCAAACTAATCAGCTCTTTTACCTGTAAAAAAAAATACAAGACCCAAGACCCCCCCAACATTAAAACCCACCACCCACACACCCCTACTCTAAAACCCACCCGATCCCCCATAAAAAACCTAACACTAACCCCCTGAAGATCACCCTACCTTGAGCCGTGTTCACCCTGCCGGGCCGAATTCTCCATTCAATGCGGGCGATGTGGTCCTCCATCCGGCAGAAGTCTTCATCCAAGCGGGGCAGAAGAGGTCCTCCATCCGGCAGAAGTCTTCATCCAAGCGGGGCAGAAGAGGTCCTTCATCCGGCAGAAGTCTTCATCCAAGCGGGGCAGAAGAGGTCCTCCATCCGGCAGAAGTCTTCATCCAAGTGGGGCAGAAGAGGTCCTCCATCCGACAGAAGTCTTCATCCATCCGTGGCTCCATCTTCAAGACCTCCGATGCAGAACATCCTCCTCGGCCGACGGACTAACGATGAATGAAGGTTCCTTTAAATGACGTCATCCAAGATGGCGTTCCTCGAATTCCGATTGGCTGATAGGATTCTATCAGCCAATCTGATTTTTCCTACCTTAATTCTGATTGGCTGATAGAATCCTATCAGCCAATCGGAATTCAAGGGATGCCATCTTGGATGACGTCATTTAAAGGAACCTTCATTCGTCGTTAGTCCGTCGGCCGAGGAGGATGTTCCGCGTCCATCTTGAAGATGGAGCCGCGAATGGATAAAGACTTCTGCCGGATGGAGGACCTCTTCTGCCCCGCTTGGATGAAGACTTCTGCCGGATGGAGGACCACATCGCCCGGATTGGATGAAGAATTTGGCCCGACTGGGTGAACACGGCTCAAGGTAGGGTGATCTTCAGGGGGTTAGTGTTAGGTTTTTTATGGGGGATTGGGTGGGTTTTAGAGTAGGCATGTGTGGGTGGTGGGTTTTAATGTTGGGGGGTCTTGTATTTTATTTTTTACAGGTAAAAGAGCTGATTACTTTGGGGCAATGCCCCGCAAAAAGCCCTTTTAAGGGCTGGTAAAAGAGCTGATTACTTTTGTAATTTAGTATAGGGTAGGGAATTTTATTATTTTGGGAGGCTTTTTTTTATTAGGGGGCTTAGATTAGGTGTAATTAGATTAAAATTCTTGTAATATATATTTTATTTTTGTAATTTAGTGTTTTTTTTGTACTATAGTTTAGTTTATTTAATTGTATTTTAGTTTAGATAATTGTAGTTAATTTATTTAATTAATTTATTGATAGTATAGTGTTAGGTGTATTTGTAACTTAGGTTAGGATTTATTTTACAGGTAATTTTGTAATTTTTTTAACTAGGTAGCTATTAAATAGTTATTAACTATTTAATAGCTATTGTACCTAGTTAAAATAAATACAAAGTTGCCTGTAAAATAAATATAAATCCTAAAATAGCTACAATGTAACTATTAGTTATATTGTAGCTATATTAGGGCTTATTTTGTAGGTAAGTATTTAGTTTTAAATAGGATTAATTTATTTAATTATAGTAATTTTATTTCGTTATATTTAAATTAGGGGGTTGTTAGGGTTAGGGTTAGACTTAGGTTTAGGGGTTAATAACTTTATTATAGTAGCGGGGACGTTGGGGGCGGGAGATTAGGGGTTAATAATTGTAGATAGGTGGCGGCGACATTGGGGGGGCAGATTAGGGGTTAATAACATTTATTATAGTGTTTGCGAGGCGGGATTGCGGTGGTTTAGGGGTTAATACATTTATTATAGTGGCGGCGATGTCCGGTCAGCAGATTAGGGGTTAATAAGTGTAGGTAGGTGGCGGCGATGTTGGGGGGTCAGATTAGGGGTTAATAAATATAATGTAGGTGTAGATGATGTTAGGGGCAGCAGATTAGGGGTTCATAGGTATAATGTTGGTGGCGGCGATGTCCGGTCGGCAGATTAGGGGTTAAATAATTTTATTATAGTGTTTGCGATGTGGGGCGGCCTCGGTTTAGGGGTTCATAGGTAGTTTATGTGTGTTAGTGTACTTTGTAGCACTGTAGTTAAGAGCTTTATGTTCCGGCGTTAACCCATAAAACTCTTAACTACTGACTTTCAAATGCGTCAGGAGTCTTGGAGGTAGAAGCTGTACCGCTCACTTTCTCCAAGACTTGTAATACCAGCGTTAGTCAAATCCCATTAAAAAGATAGGATACGCAATTGACGTAAGGGGATTTTCGGTAGCCAAAAGTCGCGGAAGAAAAGTAAGCGGTACACCTGTACCTGCCATACTCGTAATACCAGCGGGCGTTAAAAAGCAGCGTTAGGACCCCTTAACGCTGCTTTTTGAGGCTAACGCAGAACTCATAATCTAGCAGATAGCATTTCTATGACTACTAAAGGACCACTAAATACAGTATAATTACATAATTAAAGGGACAGTCTAGACAAAATTAAACTGTCATGATTCCAATAGGGCATTAAATTTTAAACAACTTTGCAATTTACTTTTATCATTAAATTTGCTTTGATCTCTTGGTATTTTTTTGTGGAAAGCTAAACATAGGTAGGCTCATACGCTAATTTCTAAGACGTTGAACTGTCTCTTTTATCAGTGCATTTTAACAGTTTTTCACTATTGGACGCTGCTAGTTCATGTGTCATAGAGATAACACTGTGCTCACTCCCATGGAGTTGTTTATGAATCAGCAGTAATTGGCTAAAATGCATGTCACTCAAAAGAACTGAGATAAGGGGGTAATGTGCAGAGGCTTAAACAATGTAATCAGAGAGGTAAATAGTACATTAATATAACTGTGTTGGTTATGCAAAACTGGGGAATAGGTAATAAAGGGATTATCTATCTTTTTAAACAATAATTCTGGTGTAGACTGTCCCTTTAACAAGTGCATAATAAAAAGACAATGCAATAGCACTAACTCCTTATTTGAAATAAGCAGTAGATTTTTTTTTTTTTTCTGACAAATTGATTTTTTCCACCATTTGCTAGCCCCTTGTATTGTGTGACTGCCATCAGCAAATCACGTATACCCTGTTAACTTGTACACATGCTCAATAAGAGCGGAGGCCTCTAAAAGTGTAAATATAAATGAACGTGCAAAATTTTATAATAGAAGTGAGTTGTAAAGTCTCTTAAAACCACTTGCTCTATCTGATTAATGAAAGTTTAATTTTGACTTTAATGTCCCTTTAAAGGGACCTTAAATATTATGGCCTAGATTACGAGTGGAGCAATATCGTTAGCCTGAGGAGTGTAAACGCAATTGAAAGATAACAGTGTTCTTTACACTCAAATCCATATTACATGTGGCGCGCTGTTAAAATTACCGCAAATTCATTTGCGCGAACTCGCTGCAATTTACGCTCCCCATATTTTCTATGTGTAACGTTGAGAGGTGACATGCTCGTATTACAAGTTGAAGATTTATTTGCAAAGGTAACACTAAACGCGTAAAGAGATTGCCCGGAGGAAACAGTTGCACTAAACATTCCTATTAACCCCTAAACCCTCATATCACAAACTACCTCTTTACGCTATTAACCCTTAAACTGCCACGCCACCCACCGTGGGGTGGTTAGGTTAGGGGGGTTAGATGTTAGTGGGCAATTTTGCAGTGAGGGGCTGGCAGTTTAGGGGTTATTGGGTAGTGCTTTACTTCGCAGTGGCGGGCTTGTGGCTTAGGGGTTAATATGGTAGTGCTTTTCTTTGTGGGGGGCGGCAGTTTAATTAAAAAATTACATCTTTGAATAGAAAGATATTAGCAATATAAATGTATTGGCAAAAATGCTTCTAGTAAAAGTTATCACTGTTTTAGTGTTAACATTTTTCTGTGCACGTGCATGTGAAGCATAACTACATATTGTTACTGCACCAACATATTAAATATTGCAGCTGCTCAGATCATCAGTAGGGCTTGTATCATGTCAGCAATTAACAAATTGAGTCATTACCAGATGGTACAAGCACATTAGGCTCTCTGAGCAAGTGCTGTGTTAAAATGCTGGTACACGGTGCATACTTAAATACACTTTTGTAACAGCTATAGCTTTTATTAGAATAATTTTTGCTAATGCATGTATATTACAAAATTGCTTCTGTTCAATACCAAAATGCACCCATGTGGTTTCCAATTTTGTCTGGAATGTCCCTTTAAGTTAGTTAAACAATTTATTTTCAACTTATCATACACCCACCAACCCACCCACATTACAAGTTTCCGTGCAACAACCACACACACAAGAAAACTAAATGCCTTTCTGAGGGCAATAACCAGCCAGTTTGAAAAGTTTTTTTTTATTTTGGGGTGGGTTTTGTTATTTAAGTGGCGTTTAAGAATAGGCATAACTGATTTTGTTTTGTTTTTTTGGTAGTTTTTTTTCTGTAATGGTAGTTTTTTTCTGTAACCTTAGGTTATTTTATTTTTCAGGTAAGGTTAGGTTGTTTTTTTGTTTTTTTTAAGATTAGGTTTTTTTATTTTAAAGGTAAGGTTAGTTTTTTTAAGGTAACTGAGGGGGGGTGTAAGGTTAGGGGGGTTAGTTTGTTAGGGGGCTTTGATGTTACTGTGTATTTTGCGATGTGGTTAATAGGGTAGAGGGGTAGCTTGCGATGGGGTTGGGGTGGTTTAGGGGCTAATATTGTAAAGATAGTTTGCGATGTGGGGGTTTGGCGGTTTAGGGGTTAATAGAGTAGAGGGGACTTTAGATGGGCTATGTAGTGGTTTAGGGGTTAATAGTGTAGAGGGAACTTTGTGGTGGGCTATGTGGCAGTTTAAGTTATTAGAGTAGAGGTCTTATGGCAATTCAGGTTAGCGTGTGAGTATGGGTGATTTTATTACATTTTTCTGTTTCCATTGAAGTATATGTTTGAGTACATTAACGTGGTTGCAGTATTCTAATTTCTGATCATTGCACACATCAGGTTAGTGCATGAGCAAAAAAGATTTACTTTCAAATTGTAATATGTGTGCTAACTGGTGCATGGAAAGAGCAGATATCAAGCAGCGTTAGAGTGTGAGCGTTAGCAGTAATTATCGCTGCACTTGTACACTTTTCTCTGGGGTTCTGTTACACTGAAGTTTAGCAATGTGTAGACAGGTGTAAGGGAAACCTTGAGATATATGATACAAGAGAGGGTAGGAGACAAGGGCTTATGAAGCAAGGCATCTCAATAGTATTGCACAATTTGGAACATGTGTACACTGAAGCTTTGTTTAGCGGGGCCTAACACATCAGAATTTTCATGTGTTGGGGCTGGAATTTAAAGAACATATTAAAAATCCAGATTTACTTGGCCAATAACCTATTGCCTACTATCACAGATGCAGCAAAGATCAAAATATGAATGGTTACGTCATAAAATGTCACCCACTTGCTAAACTTTGAATATTGCAAGTCCTCAATATATCTGCATTTATTGTTCTCAGCAGATGTAAGACAGTAGTTACAAGGTTAAGCATATTGATGTCATATCACTGTTTTGTTTAATTTCAGACTGTGTAATACTGTAACATCTATATAAACTAGGGTGCTTTATGGTATCCTGCTATACAGATGCTGGGTTAATAATTTAACCATTGCTTGCTTATTTTGGAACTTGCTGTAAAGGTATTCTTCATATGTCGGTTATGTGCTTGAGAGTAAGGGAGGGGGTGAGGAGCTTGATGCTTTAACTTGCATTAATGGCTATACCAGTGAATAAAGAAATTATCTAATATGTCCTCTTCCTCCTGTACTAGATTTGTTTAGTTTGTCATGTTTTGTATTTTATCAAAAATCCTTGTCATTGTATACCCCTATGTTTGTACTCAGCGCTATAGAATTTTGTTGCGCTATAGAAATAAATGATGATAATAATAATAATAATAATGTTAGAGCAATTTTATTTTTGCACTATTACTTTTATTTAACCATGTGTTTAACCCCTATAAATAAATAAACATATATTTATAGTCAGTTTCAGCGCAGTAATGCACTACTGGGAGCTAGCTGAACACATCAGGTGAGCCAATGACAAAAGTCAAATGTGTGTAGCTACAAATCAGCAGCTAGCTCCCAGTAGTTAATTGCTGCTGCAGAGGATATGTACAAAGGTACCCAAGAGAACAAAGTAGAAATGTATTTAAAAATGACATGCTCTGTTTTAATCATGAAAGTTTAATTCATTGTCTATCATAACAATAATTTAATACATTTTTATAATCAATATTTTGAAAAATGACTAAACAAGTAATTGTAATCATAAATTCATATTCTGTTAAAATTATTCTAGTTTTATACAAACGTTATAGTGTTTAATTTAATAATGTATGATGTGAGCATTTCTCATAACTTACACATAGAAGTCCATTTATCAAGCTCCGGATGGAGCTTGAGGGCCCGTGTTTCTGGCGAGTCTTCAGACTCGCAAGAAAAGCAATTATGGAGCAGCGGTCTAAAGACTGCTGCTCCATAAGCCTGTCTGCCTGCTCTGAGCAGGCGGACAGAGATCACCACAATTCAACCCGATCGAGTACGATCGGGTTGATTGACACCTCCCTGCTGGTGGCCGATTGGCTGCTGGTGCAATGCTGAATACGGAGAGCATATTGCTCTCCGCATTCAGCAATGTCTGTCGGACCTGATCCGCACTGTCGGATCAGGTCCGACAGACATTTGGTAAATCAGCCTCATAGAGAAAAAAAAGCCATGGGTATACTCTAAATCTGGCCAAATGATTTTTAGTTGTCCAATTCTGTTAACTACATTAAAGTAATGCGAAAGCCTTTGAGAAAAAAATGTTTTTAGTTGGATTAGAATGCTACTGTAGACTTCTATCAGTGCAAAGTATTAGTGGATCATTTGCATTGTGAAGTTTTAAAAAAAAATACACTGGAATGACCACATTTTTTCCCTAAAGCCATTCCAATCCATTAGAATGTGTATTTTTTGATAAGTAATACCTCAATATCAATTATGTATATGATATGAGGAACATTTTGTGAAATAAACAGAAAGGAAAAGCCCGGATGTCAGTATGGAAGTAGGGCACATTTGACCCCACTTCCTAGAAGGCAATGGATTGATCCGGAGGAAAGGGAGTGGGAGTTAGAGGGGGGTTTATAAACCCCTAACAGGAAATGAGGTCACAATTACCCCCCAAGGAGCAGCACATTAGGAGGTGTTTTACTTACCCTGCTGATGGAGGTGCTACTTATGGAGCTTTTGTCAGCGGCTAGGCGGAACGGCGAGGCTTGGATCCGGGAGCGGCTGGAAACGGCTGGTGAGGCAGCAGCAGGCGTTCCGGAGTTGGATGGAGCAGTGAGCAGGATCAGAGGACGGCCAGCCAGGAGATCGAGGCCACTGGAGAGGCTGAGTCCGGACATCCACGTTGCCAGGTCCAGGAGAGGGAGCAGCAGGCCTGGCGGTCCAGCGGAGCAGTCTGTGAGGGCGGATGCAGGCAGAGGATGTCACATGGGAGCTGCGGTCAAGTCATGACCTAGGACGGCGCTGGTTGATGATGTCATGGAGATGCAACATCAGGAGGAGCCGGGTGCAGCACAAGGAAGAAGGAGGTTGGTGTGAGCCAGGAGGAGCATTGAGGACAGCGGTAAGTGCCAGCTGAGCTGTCGAATAAAAAGGGGACACAGATGCAGCAGTGGGGGCTATGGACAAGGCCAGGAACACCTAGGGACACATTGATGAGCGGAGCGGGTCCGGGGGGCCATGTGGAAGGCCCAAATGGCTGATGGGGAGCAGAGGAATGGGTTCAGGGGAGGCCATAACTTGGGCCACGCGGCCAGGCAGTGGTGGTGGTGAATGGGGATTGCTTGGCGGTGCCGTGTAGTGAGAAGGGGCTGCAGGTGTTCAGGGAAAGGGTGGGTGATTGGCAATGGGGCTTTTCAATAGAGGGGGGCTGTACATAAGGCCAAGCGGGAGGGAGATTAAGTGAGAAGGGGGCTTTTTAAAAGAGGCGGGCTGTACATAAGGCTGATCAGGAGGGGGATTAAGTGACAGGGGTTTTAGAGGATAGGTTCAGTGGTTAGGGGAACTGTGTGGCACTACATGGCTGCTTGGTAGTCTTAGAGGAAGGGAGTTTCCCAAGTGAGTGCACAGGGGCCCATTGGGGAGCAGTGAGTGAGAGTTACGGGGAGCCTAGGGGGTGGCTGATGGAGCGCTGGTCCGGGGTGGCCGGGCCTGAGATCTTCGATTGCTTTGCTGAAATAGATGGGGGGGGCAGGGTCATTGAAAGGGGAGGGTCATGCAGTCAGGTGGTCGCAGTGGAGGGATGGCTGAGCAGGGCACTGCCTGGCGAGACTTGTAGGGCATCCTGGGTTTTCACGGGAAGGGAGCTTAGGTTGTGGCGGCGGTGGGCAGGGGGGGGCCTGGGGCGGAGAGAGGTTGAGGGGGGGAGTGGAGCATGGGGCTCAATTAATTTGCTCGATCTTTCAGGGTTTCAGTGGAAGAGAGGAGGGGTGAGGAGGCCTTAGATGCCAGGAGGCCTGAGGCAGTGGCAAAGCAGGAGCTGATCATGGAGCCACCGCTAGAGCTGGAAGCCAGTGGCAACTTCGGGGAGGAAGAGGAGGATCCATTGGAGGGGACATCATCAAGACCAGGGGTGGCTGGCCAGGTAGATCTGTCTGCTCCGGCACAGATCTTGCAATTGTTCTCTCCTCAATGGAGAGAGGGGGTGGGGCAGAGTGATCAGGAGAGGGGGGCAGAGGGGAGGGGAGAATCTAGGGGGAGAGAATCTAGCCGTAGGTCGAGGTCTCCTTTGATGCGACCATGCAGAGGTGATTCGGTTGCCAGTGGGGGTCCTTAGAAGGCCATGCTTATGCTTGATGGGACCCTTGGGGATTCACCTGATGAGCAAGTTGAGGGAAAAGATAGGGAAGAGGGAATTTGTGGAGATATTTTCCTTGTTGCCGTTAGAGCAGATGTTGGAGGTGAAGGAGGATGAGAAGGGTAAAAAAGAGGAGGAGGAGAGGAAAAAGCGATGGAGGAAGTTACCAAAGACTTTTGGAAACTGGTCCCGGGCCTTCTACATTATGGCCAGTGTGATCTGTGAGAAATTCCCAGAGCAGGGAGCTCCCCTATTCTGTTATTTTGACAAGATATCTAGTGCATATAGAACGTATGGGGGATGGCGTGGTGGAGGTACGATGAGGGGTTTAGGCAGCGGATGGCGGTGCGGCCGGAGATGAGGTGGGATGATAGGGACATGGAGATTTGGTTGGAGATTGACCCACTTATGGGGGAGTTACTCCTTTTGAGGTTATGGGCAAGTGAGTGGAGGTGCAGGTAGTGGAACTGGGACGGCCATTCGGAAAGGTTTGTGCTTGCAGTTTAATGAAGAGCAGTGTAGGTTCAGGGTCTCGTGTGAATACAAGCACGAGTGTTCTGGCTGCAGCGGGATTCACTCCTTCGCAAAATGCTTCAAGAAAGCTAGACAAGGGACCCGGCCAGTGGAGGTGGGTGCAGTGGGCGCGGACACCGGTGAAGGTAGAAAGGATGGTGCCGTGGCTAAAGGCGTATGCCCATAAACTGGGGCATGACAGGGATGTGGAAATGATTTTAACAGGCTTTAGTACAGGGTTTATAATTCCATACTGGGAACAGGAGTCAGGTTTTTTTCTGGGAATTTGAAGTCAGCTAGGGAATACCCGGAGGTATTGAGGGACATATTGTGGAAGGAAGTGAATCTGGGGAGAATGGCGGCTCCATTTTGGGACCCGCCGTTGCCAAATTTGAGGGTTTCCCTGTTGGGAGTGGTTTCCAAGAAGGCGGCGGGGTAATTTTGGATGATACATCATCTGTCCCATCCGAAGGGGTTATCGGTCAATGATGGAATCGATCCTGAATTGGTTTTGGTTAAGTATGCACCTTTCGATAAGGCAGTGGCATTGGTGAGAGCAGCGAGTAGAGTAGCATTGATGGCGAAGGTGGATGTTGAATCGGCCTTTCGTTTGTTGCCGGTACAGCCAAAATGTCATCATCTCTTGGGTTGTATGTTTGAGGACTTCTTTTTGTCGACCTCTGCCTCCCGATGTGCTGTTCTATTTTGTGTTCTTACTTTGAAAAGTTCAGTTCATTTGTAGAGTTGGTGGTAAAGCAAAAGGCGGGGAAGTTCTCAGTAGTACACTCTTTGTATGACTTCCTGTTCATCTGACCCGCGGGGTCAGTGGTCTATGAATTGCTGCTCAGGGTTTTTGGGGAGGTAGCACAGGATTTTGGTATCCCGGTAGCGGCAGAAGGGCCGTCTACCTCGTTGAGTTTCTTAGGCATACAGTTGGATTCAGACAGGGTGGAATGCAGACTTCCGGAGGATAAACTCCGAGATCTGCAGATGGTGATCGGCAGTGTTTTGGGGAGTAAAAAAGTCACGCTCCTGGAGGTGCAGTCGCTATTGGGTAAACTGAATTTCACTGGCTGAATTATACCCATTGGGTGAGTCTTTTGCCTCAGACTATTGTTGGCGACAGTAGGGGTGTCAAATCCGAGAAATCGCATTCAGTTGTCGAAGGAAGTGAAGGCGGATTTGAAAGTTTGGAAAATCTTCTTAGAAGATTTTAATGGAAAATTGATAATTCAAGAAAAGGGGTGGTCTGACAACAAGTTGTGTTTATACACAGATGCTTTGGGGGCCCATTGCTTTGGGGCATATTTAAGCAGACAGTGGTGCATGGGGGCATGGCTGCAGGCATGGGCGGAGCTGGGGCTAACCAGGAATTTGACTTTCCTGGAACTGTTTCCCCTGGTGGTGGCTCTTTGGATCTGGCATGAGCGATTGAGCAACAAGAGGGTGTGTTTCCACTCAGACAACCATGGTGTGGGCCATCAACCGCTTGATGGCTAATTTGACTGCGGTGATATGGTTACTGAGGGTCCTTGCATTGCAATATCTCTTTCAGAGTGATACATGTTCCAGGGCATTTGAATGTGATCGCTGATTCTTTGTCTCGATTTCAGTGGAATCGGTTCCGAGAGGTGGCCCCGGAGGCAGACAGGGATGGAGTTGAATGCCCAGGTAATATGTGGCAGCTGGGCTGCCAGGAGTGCTGAGTCTGGTAAAAGGGGCTCTGGCCCCTAACATATGGAGGGCTTATGCCCGATTGTGGCAGCTGTGGTGGGAAATGGCTAGGCCTGAGCAATTGCAGGAGGATAGGGACGTTTGTTTAAAAATTCTGTTGGAGTGGATAAGGAATTGGGATATGGCAAGGTTGTCACCTTCTGAGATTCGGAAAAGAATGGCGGCAATGGCATTCTTTTTTCAGATGTTAGGGTCGGAGGATTTGACTAAAATATCTGTAGTCCAAATGGCAGTCAGGAGTTTATGTAGGGGCAGATCATGGGTGGATGGGCGCAGGCCGGTGACGTTTGCCATTCTACAAGGCCTGGTGGCTCATTTGGGTGATATATGTTTTTCACGGCACAAATAAATATTGTTCAGAACAGCATTTGTGCTGGCCTTATTCAGAACCTTTAGGGTATCAGAATTGATGGGTAGGAATTGTTGGGACAGAAGTGGTTTGGGGAGGCAAGACGTGGTTTTGAAAGAGGGAATGGTAGAGTTATGGGTTAGGAGGTCAAAAACAGATCAACGCAAAAAAGGGGTGATGGTAATGCTAAGAGAGATTGGAGGTGGTTGTTGCCTGGTGGGTACGGTGCGGGAGTTCTTCAGGGTGGTTAATCATAACACGGGGGCACTGTTGGTGCATGCAGACGGGTTGATGTTATCTAGGTTCCAGTTCATGTCGGTGATGAGGAAGGCATTGGGCTTAATGTGGCTGAGGGGGGCAGAGTTTGGGTCTCATTCATTCAGAATCGGGGGGGCTACAGAGGCAGGGAATTTGGGGCTAGACACGGCGGTTATCAGAAAGATAGGAAGGAGGAGGTTTGAGAGATTCCGGAGGTATGTGAGACCGGGCCTTGTGTTATAAAGGGGGGGCAGCTGAGTGGTTGTAATCTTTTTATTTGGCAGATCCAGTGAGGTGTTGAATTTTAGGACACTCGTATAACTTTTTGGGCGAGGAGAGCAGCAGCTGTGAAGGAAGATGGGGTCCAGATGGGTTTTCCTAGAGACCAAGTAGTTGTGAGATGGTTTGGGATCCGAGGAATGAAGTAGGGTCAGGTAGTGGGGAAAGTGGTGGAATACGCAAGGTTGTTTAACCCCCCAAAAGTGTTAGTAATTCATGCAGGATGGAATGATTTGGGTTTCATGCCCCAAAACGATCTGGTCGAGGATATGAAGAGTAGTTTTGATAGATTACTACAATTGTTGCCGGGTTTAATTTTGGTGTGGTCAGAAATTGAGAGTAGATTGGTGTGGAGGGCAGCATGGGACCTTAAGAAGTTGGAGGTTTCCAGAAGGAAGGTCAACAGAATGGTGAGGGGGTATGTGAGAAGGTTGGGGGATTTTGGACTTCGCCATGTGGAGTTTGAGGGGGAATTGGGTAGGTGTTTCTACCTGAAGGATGGGGTGCACCTGAATGAGGTAGGGTTGCATCTTTTCAATTTTACACTTAAAGTAGGGATCAAAAAGGCCTTGGCTTTGTGTGGTGGTACTCGCTGAACGGCGAGTTGTGGCGGGGTGCTTGCTATGGTCAGTTGAGGCTTACGCCTGATGGATAATGGCTGGTACTTTTGGCAGTATCAGAAAGGAGCAGTGATGGTGGATGCCCCGCCCTGAGAAGGGATGGAGGCTTATAGTGAGGAAAAAAGAAAGCACTGAGGAGTTTTAAAAAAGAAAAATGTGTTTTAAATGTTGAGAAGTTAAGATGTTAACTTGTTAATTGGTTTGGTTTTAATATAAGCTGCATCCTTTTCTCTCTTGGTGGTCTTGTCTTTATTGATGGTGGATGGAATGGATAACTTAGAAATGTGGGGTCAAGGAAAATCCCGGATGTCAGTATGGAAGTAGGTCACATTTGACCCCACTTCCTAGGAGGCAATGGATTGATCCGGAGGAAAGGCGGTGGGAGTTAGAGAGGGGGTTTATAAACCCCTAACAGGAAATGAGGTCACAATTACCCCCTACGAGCTGCACGGTAGGAGGGGTTTTCCCGCCCTCCCTCCCTAAGGTTTTGAGTTTGGTGGTTGTGGTTGTCGCAGCAATGGCGGGGTGCCTGCTATGGTCTGTTAAAGCTTATGCCTGATGGATAATGGCTGGTAATTTTGGCGGTAGCAGAAAGGAGGAGTGATGGTGGACGCCCCGCCCTGGCAAGGGGTGGAGACTTTTTAGTGAGGAAAAAAGTAAGCACTGAGGGGTTTTAAAAAAAGAAAAAGGTGTTTTAAATGTTGAGAAGTTAAGATGTTAACTTCTTAATTGGGTTGGTTTTAATTAATAAGCTGCAGCCTTTTCTCTCCCAATTTGGTGGTCTTGTCTTTATTGATGGTTGATGGAATGGATGACTTAGAAATGTAGGGTCAACTGTTTTTTTTTTTCTAGTGGCTTTTGCAGAGAGCAAAGTAAAACATTCAATATTGAAATTAATTGTCTAGTGTATTTGAAAGCATTTTTGATCCATAATTAGTTGCATCAATTTATGACTTGTTTGTGATGAATGAATTTATATAGGACATGCATGGAAGTGAAATATTAACACTATAGTTAAATAAATAGGATTTTTGTTTTTGTGCTCACATTTAGTTGCGGTTTGTGGGTTATTCAAATGGGGGTTCACAATACATTAACTGGGGTTAAATACCATCTAAAAAGTATTTTATAATTAATGCATTATATAAATGGAGCTTGTGAAACGAATAAAAGCAAATGATTTGTTTTGTTCTTAGAACTTTCTATTCTAGTTGATGCTATGTACATGGTTTTAACAGTGCAGGAGGTGGGTGACCATAAAGGTATCATAGAAGAGAGGAGGCCCTGTCCCTGCACTGCAGCTCAGTGTAGAAGAGGAAACAGCCTAGTTTCAGGCTGATTTTTAAAGTTTTATTTTTGCAGCTGCACCACTCAATTGTTTTGGGAATTTTTTGATGCTTGCAGTGAGACTTCCACTGTGTGTGCATCCCTGGTGCTGGTTAGGTGCAGAAAACTGGGACCTCATGGAATATAAGCTGTGATGTTGCATGATAAAATGATTTACTAAGCTATCTGCACACTCAATGCTGTGTTTGTCTCCATCCACATGTCAGAATTATTTTTAAACCATGGGAGTTCATTGCATATTTGATGACAGCTTAACTACCTTTCTGAGTACATCAGTTTTTAAGGCATTATTGCATTCTATAAAACTGAGCCGCTGAACCTAGAACAAGCAAGCATGCAATGATTTTTGTAGTGAGTAAATGTCTCTAATAGTGTTTGATATAATGAGATAAATAAAAAGTAAGGCTGTTGGCAGATATACAATAAACTCCCATGGTTTAAAAATAATTCTGACATGTGGATGGAGACAAACGCAGCATTGAGTGTGCAGATAGCTTAGTAAATCATTTTATGATGCAACATCACAGCTTATATTCCATGAGGTCCCAGCTTTCTGCACCTCACCAAACAAGTGAGTGGTGCAGCTGCAAAAATTAAAGTTACTTCAGCATCAGTTTTAACAAGTAGCCTGAAACTAGGATGTTTCTTCTGCTACAGTAGTGGTACTGTGATATAAACTTAGGTAAGGACCTTACCGATAGGTTATTCTCAAGACTGGATGTGCCCACTGCCTGCCCTCTCATCTCACTTGCTGCCTCCGACTCCGCTTTGCGCCGGCCAGGCTCCTCCTCCCGCATGCCGTCATCACGTGGCTCTCACTCGCACAGCAAAAGCTGTGCGGTTAAGAAGTTTAGTGGCTTGGTGGTGGGCGACGCTGCAGGCACTATGAAATAACTGCAAAGGGCTTTTGGCTGAATAAATATAATTTTTCCAATGGGGGGGCTATTGGGAAAAATTATATTTATTTAGCTAAAAAGGTTTTTTATTTGTTTGTTTTTTTGCTCTTAGTTGGTTCACATGCGCATGTGCTCCTATAGAGGAGCCCCCACTGCTCACATTACAATTTGAAAATAGGATATTAGTATGGCAGCATGTGTAGGGTGCAGTAACATCTAGATGTCGGATATCACATGTGCGCTAAGTCTCTAAGGTAATAGGGGGGGGGCACACTGAAAATTATTTATTGAAATATTTGAATAAAACACTGCACACAAACACATATATGCATATACACACATACATGTGTCTGTCTATCTATCTATCTAGCTATCTGTCTATCTATAAACACACATAAAAATACATACACATACATATGCACCTTTTGAGCCCTTTCTAGTCAGTGTTATATAACATATCCCTTCCAATCAGTGTTTCTCAACTCCAGTCCTCAAGTACTTACAGGCCAGATTTTCATGATATCTTAACTAGAGCACAGGTGAAATAATCAGCTGATAGATGAGAGCAAATTAGTAACAACAGTTACTGATCAGCTGATTAGTTCACCTGTGTTCAAAATGACTGCGGATATTCTCAGGCTCCAAATAACAAAGACTGAAACAATACACATGCCTACACATAATGTGTCTTTTTATTTTTTTTCTAAAATTGGTAGACAGAATTATTTTATTTTTTTAAAATGTATTTATCAAAACACTATTTGAGGAAACAGTTTAATAAATAGTTATGATTAAAAGATATGAATTGGAAATCATTTAAATTAAGATTATTTTTTTAAGATTAAGAAATTGAGTTTCAAACAGACAAATTGTTACTTGCAATTGCTTTTTCTATAGTATATTTCTACAGGTTTTTTTTATCTCTAAAATAATTATAAATTCCATTACACAGTTCAAAGTTATAGGCTGATAACTAGCTTTGTGAGCTGGAGATGGTAAGCGTGTGGAAAAATATTATGTAACTTCTAAAAGCAATTTGAAGAAACATGTGACAATATTTCTTCTATTTTCTTTATAGTCACAAGATGTGGAAAATCAATATTTTCTTTTCATCTAAGAAAAAATAATCACAGCTTCAAATCTCTAAAACATCTTGTGACTGAGGATAATAGCGAAAGTCTGCTTGATGACATCATGTTGCCGGACATCACAACTTATTAATCACTCAGCTATTTAAAATGAACAAAGAATTATATTTAAAAGGTCAAAAACCATGATCTATTTTACCTAACATTATCTGTCCTTTCTGTATATTTACGTTAAAACTTTAATTTATCTGAAGGAAAAAATGTGAAAGTACAGTTCTGCATATCAAATTTATCCTATCAATTGAACATGTTTAGATCCATAATGTAATTTTCCACATCTCATTTTATAATATAGAAATGTGCTTTATAATTTGCTTAATGTGTCTTTATTCATCTTTATTTTAAAAGACTGCCCACAAACAAATTTCCCAGTCTAGCAAACAAAGAAAAAAGATGCTAACTGATTATTTTGTGCTGTAAGAAATTACATTTATTATTCTAAAACGCAAAGGGCGAGATTACAAGTTAGGCACTACTTAACGCTGCTGCTCTAGCGTTAATTGTGCTTCAAGTAAGCTTTTTGGGCGTCGGGTTGGGCTCGTATTTTGAGTTGAAAGTAAACTCGCCCGTTAACATGCAGAGCGCAAAAAAGCTGAACTTAGAATATCATGTGCGCGTTTACGTATTCCCATATAGAAGTCAATGGAGCAAAAAAGTGGTAATAAAACACCTCACTGTCATGCAATTCCGATCGCATATTCTCATGTGCGCTAACATGACATAAAAATATGAATATTTCATATTCCAATATGTTCTATTTATTAATAAATAAATATGTCCACATATATCTGATGTTGTTTTTTTGTACAATATATAAATACATGATTTTATATAGGTATAGATATATATATATATATATATATATATATAAATATCTATTTTAAAATACATATCATATTGGAATGTGAAATGTTTACAGTAAATACACAGTATAGCACTATATTAAAGGGACAGTCTACACCAGGATTGTAATTGTTTCAAAAGATAGATAATCCCTTTATTACCCGTTCCCCAGTTTTGCATAACCAACACACTTATGTTAATATACATTTTACCTCTGTGATTACCTTGTATCTAAGCATCTTCTGACATCTCCCTGATCACATGACCTTTTTATTTATTATCTATCGACTTGCACTTTAACCAATTAGTGCTGTGTTGTGCTGACTCTTAAATAACTCCCCAGACATGAGCACAGTGTTGTCTATTAGGCCCACATGAACTAGCAGCCTCCTGTTGTGAAAAGCAAATATAAAAGCATGTGATAAGAGGCCGTCTGTAGTGGCTTAGAAACAGGCAGAATTGTAGAGGTTTAAATGTTATAAAGTATATTAATATAACCATAGCTGGGGAATGGATAGTAAAGGTGTTATCTATCTTTTTAAACAATTTTGGTGTAGACTATCCCTTTAAATATGAATATTGCAGAAATATGCGTTTACATGTATTTATCTAATTAATGGCAAAGGGCTCCAATGCACTTTTATATATGTCTATATATGTTTACATATGTATTTATGTTTATATATATATATATATATATATATATATATATACACATACGTCTGTAAATACATTTATACACATATAAACACATACATACAAATGTATACATATACAGACACACATATATATATTTTATTAGATAGTGTTGTTATGAGTGTAATTGTACTTTGTAATGTATTTTTGATGTGTTTTGTGGCACTTTTTGTTTTGAGAATCAGTTAACCAGAGCTCTGAAATCACAGTACTCGTTCTAGCGTGATCGTGATTTATGCTCAAGCTATCGCGTTTACTTTCAACTCGTAATACCAGCCACAAACCCGACGAGCGCAAACAACTGCAAAAAAACCCTCAAATGTTTGTGCTCCACTCTGGCGTAAAATGTTCAGTAACACAAGTAACTATTCCAAGGGTATCATGAGTGTCTGCAAAGGAAAAAGCGGGAGCAAATGGTCCTTCCTCGACTGAACACATTTCAAGACTGATCCCAGTGTTAGGCAGAAAAAGAATTTTTAACTTTTAATTTGTATCTAAGAGATGCATATGACCCCTTTTTTGGAGAATTTCCTATTTCATCTGTGAGGTCACTTGATCTGCAGATTGCATGTTATCATGATAGACATCAGGTTTTAAGTACAAATGTTGAAGAGCATTGCCACTTTTGATCTATATCAGCCAAAACGCTCTCACTCCAAAATCACTTACTTTAAAAGGACATGTAAACCAAATTTTTTTCTTTCAATACTTGGATATAGTATGTGATTTTAAACAGCTTTCCGATTTACTTCTTTTATCAATTTTGCTTCATTCTTTTCTTAGTTGAAGGAGGAGCATTGTACTACTGAGAGTTAACGGAACACATTGGGGAACCAATGACATGTGGTATTTATGAACAGCCATCAATCAGCAGCTAACTCCCATTATTGCATTGCTGTTTCTGAGCCTACCTAGATATCCTTTTCAACTAAGGATACCAAAATAGCTAAGGAAATTATATAAAAGTAGTAAAGTTGTTTAAAATCACATGCTCTGTCTGAATCATTAAACTTTTTTTTTGTCCCTTTAAAGAAGAATATATCCTCCACCTCTACTTATAATACTGTTGATGTCAAAATTTAATTGTTTTAATCCATGATATCCCAAGGTTTAGTGTAATAAAATAGTTGGCTGCTCAAACATTGCCCCAGAAAAAAATAAATCTGTACACCCATAAGACCCCTAATGTGAAAACAAAGAGAGACTAATTTCAAATAGCAACTTGGATGAACCTCTTTATATCATATAATTAATATTTAATACCATAGACAATAAGTTCAGTGTACTAAAATAGATTTGTCGTGGAGACAGCACTACTCTCAATGAAACTCACCATACACATGAGAACTCAAAGTATATGGTGGTGTCCAGTTTCTTTACACCACCCACTAAAAAATATATGGTAAATACAAAAAATGTAATTATTTCTCACTCTAAATACTATATATATATATATAGGAAGAGCAATATGTAGCGGTGTCATCACTTCCAGTTTTGCTGATTCCAGGAAAAGCGAATCGGAACTGCTTCTTGCCAAGCAGCATTCAGGAACATCGCTTTGCAAAATAATATCTGATCATATCAAATATTCCTTTAGCATCACCAACATGCCATTTTTAGAGTAACAAGAAAAGGTTTAAATAGCCACAATTCCAGTCTCTGAAATAGAACTTTGAAACAGAGAATGAACTTTTAGGACTTTACAATTAAAATATCTAAAATAATATGAGGAATTATGTTTTTAAATTAAAAAAAATTTGAAACATCAATGATAAGAAAAAGAGAAATTTTCTTTAAACACTCTATTGCCGGTGAAGAATCTCTTCTATAATCCTGGTTGTAAAAGAAGAATCAGCTGAAACCGTTAGGTAATTTCATCTATTGGGACTAGAAGACAACCAACTTTAACATATCAGGGACAACATCTCCCAATTGGAGGCACTTTAAATACCTCATTTATTTGAGGTCAAACTAGGTGAGCACTTCTGCTTTATTACTTTTGGCACTGGCCAATTTGATGAACTGAACATACTACACTCTCTTTTTTTGCTGGCCCACTCCTTTCCAGTAAATGTTTCTTCTAGACTTCCTCCAAGATTGGCACTGAAGGAAAAAGTCTATTGTTTGAATAGCGGCAAAAAAGGATATGTTGGGATAGATTACAATGGCGCTATTTTAATGCACGTCTGCAAACATCCATCTCTGCTGACGACTATCCGACGAATGACTGGTCCTTTAAATGATGTCATCCAAGATGGCGTCTCTCGAATGCTGATTGGCTGATTACATCAGCCAATCGGATTTTTCCTACCTTAATTCCGATTGGCTGATAGAATCCTATCAGCCAATTGGAATTCAAGGGACGCCATCTTGGATGACGTCATTTAAAGGACCAGTCATTCGTCGGGTAGTCGTGGGCAGAGATGGATGTTCCGCGCCGGAGGTCTTCAAGATGGAGCCGCTCATTGCCGGAAGGATGAAGATAGAAGATGCCGCTTGGATGAAGATGTCTGCCGGTCCGGATGTCCTCTTCTGCCCGGATAGGATGAAGACTTCTGCCCAGCTGGAGGACCACTTGTGCCCGCATTGGATGAAGAGTTCGGCCCGGTTGGGTGAAGACGGCTCAAGGTAGGGTGATCTTCAATGGGGTAGTGTTAGGTTTATTTAAGGGGGGATCGGGTGGGTATTAGCGTAGGTAGTAGGTAGTAGCGGTGTGTGGGTGGTGGGTTGTAATGTTGGGGGGGTACTGTATTGCTTTTTTTTACAGGTAAAAGAGCTGATTACTTTGGGGCAATGCCCTGCAAAAAGCCCTTTTAAGGGCTGGTAAAAGAGCTGATTACTTTTGTAATTTAGTTTAGGGTAGGGAATTTTATTATTTTATTAGGGGGCTTAGATTAGGTGTAATTAGATTAAACTTCTTGTAATATTTTTTTATTTTTTGTAATTTAGTGTTTGTTTTTTTTTGTAATATAGTTTAGTTTATTTAATTGTATTTTATTTTAGATCATTGTAGTTAATTAATTTAATTAATTTATTGATAGTGTAGTGTTAGGTGTATTTGTAACTTAGGTTAGGATTTATTTTACAGGTAATTTTGTAATTATTTTAACTAGGTAACTATTAAAGTTATTAACTATTTAATAGCTATTGTACCTAGTTAAAATAAATACAAAGTTGCCTGTAAAATAAAAATAAACCCTAAAATAGCTACAATGTAATTATTAATTATATTGTAGCTATTTTACGGCTAGATTTAGAGTTTTGCGGCCAAAGGGGTGCATTAGCTATGCGTGTTTTTTTTTCCCCCGCACCTTTTAAATAACGCTGGTATTGAGAGTTCTCTGAAGGGCTGCGTTAGGCTCCAAAAAGGGAGCGTAGAGGCATATTTACCACCACTTCAACTCTCAATACCAGTGTTGCTTACGGTAGCGGCCAGCTAGGAAAACGTGCTCGTGCACGATTCCCCCATAGGAAACAATGGGGCAGTTTGGGATGAAAAAAACTAACATCTGCAAAAAAGCAGCGTTAAGCTCCTAACGCAGCCCCATTGTTTCCTATGGGGAAACACTCTCTAAGTCTGCACCTAACACCCTAACATGAACCCCGAGTCTAAACACCCCTAACCTTACACTTATTAACCCTTAATCTGCCGCCCCCGCTATCACTGACACCCGCATTATATTATTAACCACTAATCTTCCGCTCCGTACACCGGCGCAACCTACATTATACCTATGTACCCCTAATCTGCTGCCCCTAACATCACTGACCCCTATATTATATTTATTAACTCCTAATCTGCCCCCCCCCCAACGTCTGCAAGGCGGGAGTGCGGCGGTTTAGGGGTTAATACATTTATTATAGTGGCGGCGAGGTCTGGTCGGAAGATTAGGGGTTAATAAGTGTAGGTAAGGTAGCGGCAACGTTGGGGGGGGAGCAGATTAGGGGTTAATAAATATTATGTAGGTGACGGCGATGTTAGGGGCAGCAGATTAGGGGTACATAGGGATAATGTAGGTGGCGGCGGTGTGCGGTCGGCAGATTAGGGGTTAAAAAAATTATTAGAGTGGCGGCGATGTGAGGGGACCTCGGTTTAGGGGTACATAGGTAGTTTATGGGTGTTAGTGTACTTTAGAGCACAGTAGTTAAGAGCTTTATGAACCGGCGTTAGCCCAGAAAGCTCTTAACTCCTGACTTTTTTTCTGCGGCTGGAGTCTTGTCGGTAGAGGGTCTACTGCTCACTTCAGCCAAGACTCTAAATACCGGCGTTAGGAAGATCCCATTGAAAAGATAGAATACGCAATTGGCGTAAGGGGATCTGCGTTATGGAAAAGTCGCGGCTGGAAAGTGAGCGTTAGACCCTTTCCTGCCTGACTCTAAATACCAGTGGGCGGTAAAAAGCAGCGTTAGGACCCCTTAACGCTGTTTTTGACGGCTAACGCAGAACTCTAAATCTAGGCGTTAGTGTTTATTTTATAGGTAAGTATTTAGTTTTAAATAGGATTAATTTATTTAATGATAGGAATATTTATTTTGATTAGTTTAAATAATATTTAAGTTAGGGGGGTGTTAGGGTTAGGGTTAGACTTAGGTTTTGGGGTTAATTCATTTAATATAGTAGCGGCGGTATAGGGGGTAGATTAGGGTTAATCAATGTACTGTAGGTGGCGGCAGTGTAGGGGGGGCAGGATAGGGGTTAATAAATGTAATGTAGGTGGTGGAGGGCTCCGGGTGCGGCGGTTTAGGGGTTAAACAATTTATTTATTTGCGGCGGGGTCCAGGATAGGGGTTAATAACTTTATGTAGGTGGCGGCGGTATAGGGGGCAGCAGATTATGAGTTAATAGGTATAATGTAGGTGGTGGCGGGGTCCGGGAGCAGCGGTTTAGGGGTTCATATATTTATTATAGTGGCAGCGGGATCCGGGAGCGGCGGTTTATGGGTTAATATATTTATTATAATTGCTGCAGGGTCCAGGAGCGGCGGTTTAGAGGGTAATAAATTTATTTAGGTGCGGGGGGCTCCAGGAGCGGCGGTTTAGGGCGAAAAACTGTATAGTATAGTGTGGGTGCTTAGTGACAGGCTAGCAAGAAAGTTGCGAAGAAGCCGATGAGCAGCGAGTTCGATGACTGTCAGTTAACAACAGTCCGCTGCTCATCGCTCCGTACTTGGTGCGCGGCTTCTTAACAGCTTTCTTGATAACTTTGGTGAATGTATTAAGGTCCACGGCGGCAATGTTAGGCGAGCTTAGGCGAGCGTATTGGGCCGGCGAATGCAGCAAAATACGGAGCTTCATAACTAGAGGCCATTATTTTTGGGGCAATGCCCCACAAAAGGCCCTATTAACGGCCATTGGTAGTTTATTGTAGGCTAGGGTTTTTTTTATTTTAGGTGGGCTTTTTTATTTTGATAGGGCTATTAGATTAGGTGTAATTCTTTTTTATTTTTGATAATTTCATTACGTTATTTTCCGTAATTTAGTGTTTGATATTTTTTTTAATTTAGTCTTTTTTTGTAATTAGATACTTTGTAATTTAGTAGTGTTAGGATTTTTTAAATGTGTAGTTTAGTTTATTTAATTGGTAGTTAGTTTAATTTTAGTTTAATAGTTATATTAGTTTAATTGTTAGTTTAAACTTAGTTTTTTTAATTTGACAGGTAAGTTTTAATTTAGGCTAGGGAAATTGTAATTTTAATATAACATTAGGGGGGCTTTAGGTTTAGGGGTTACTAGTTTAAATTAGTTTATTGCGATGTGGGGGCTTTCGGTTTAGGGGTTAATAGTTTAATTTATTATATTTCGTTGTGGGGGGCTTTCGGTTTAGGGGTTAATAGGTTTATTATAATGGGCGCGATATGGGCGGAAGTCAGAGTAGGGGGTTAATAATATTTAAATAGTGTTTGCGATGCAGGAGGTCGGCGGTTTAGGGGTTAATACCTTTAGTATAGTGGTGACGATGTCGGGGAGCAGCGGAATAGGGTTAATGAATTTTCTTAGTGGCGGTGATGTTGAGAGCGGCAGGTTAGGGGTTAATAAATTTATTATAGTGTTTGCGAAGCAATTTTTTAACACATTAGTTATGAGTTTTATGTTACAGCTTTGTAGCGTAAAACTCATAACTACTGACTTTAGATGGCGTTGCAGATCTTGTCGTTTTAGAGTGTAACACTCGCTTTTTAGTTTCACCGCAAAACTCGTATTACCAGCGCTATGGAAATACCATTAAAAATGTAATTTTGATGTTGCGTTACAGGCTAAAATGTTGCGATACATCTATACTGACAAGACTCGTAATGGCTGCAGTGCTGTTTTAACTATGAAAATACCATATTTTAAGCATTAAGAGCCGTAACGCACAACTCATAATCTAGCTGATTTGTTGCAAAGAAAAATAAAGTATTCCTTACAGAAAAAAATGAGGAGTACTTGGGAAGTGACCATTGAAGGTCTCAATACTGGAAACTGAGCAAAATACAAATACATTCCTCCACGTATCTCAAGATTTTTATATCATCCAGCATGGATTCAAATATTTCCTCATGCTGTGAAGATTGCTGATTGGGAGATATCTTTGCTTGTCTAATTGCATGTAATCTTGGTAAGAGTGAGTAGAACAAATCTCACTTATCTAAGCCACTAATGCATTAAGCTGTTGTACCTCATTGCTGTCAGCTAAGCTTGCAAGCAAATATGTATGTATGTATGTATGTATGTATGTATGTATGTATGTATATATATATATATATATATATATATATATATATATATATATATATATATATTTATTGTTTGGGAATATTACTAGTATCCGTTATCTAATTTACAACATAATAATTGTTTTTGTAGTGGGTGCACCTACCCTAAAAAATCCTTATATAATTATATTATTCTGTCATCAAATTGTTAGTTAGTCAGAGTGTACCATGTTTCCAGCTGCCACCACCACCAGTAGTACCAAGGTTATCTTTTTTAGCAACAGCTTAAGCATGCATTCCCATGTACATCAGGAGTAGGAAATATGCAGTGCCCACCACTACTGTGACTAGTAGCAGCAACAACTTGAGTATCACTAAAGGTCGTGCCTCACCCATAAAACAGAAGCGGGCAACGAGTGAGGAACTGAAGGTGAAGAGGCTGAATTTATTTTGTTTGGCTCAAAGCCTAGTGTGAGGAATGGGAGTGGGTTTGAGGTTAACAAGTGGCCTCCATGTACATTTCAGCTCTTTACACAGTTTACTCCCAAAATCCAACTGCACTAGTGTTCGTGCCAGTGCCACCATCAGTTCTACCACTGCCAGTTCCGCTACTCTACTGATTCCCTTTTTTATAGCAGCAGTAGGGTTGGTTTATTACAGTCTGAAAAGCTGTCTCTAAAAAAGCGCAGCAGCTGTACTAGGACAGAGACTGCAGGAGATGTAAAGAAATCTCATTGTTACAAGCAGTCAGGGTGAAGAGGGAAGTATTGAACATGTTTCTTCCCCAGTTTAAGTACTGTTTATGTACTGTCAGGCCTACATATCTAGTTCAGAAACTCTGCTGCCTGCTGCTGCCACTCCTGCTACTGCCTTCCCTGCTCTGCGGTGGTTATTTTACATCAATGCCAAATCATCAAGGAACTGCTGGCCACTGCGTCCAAGGAACTCTATGCCCTCTTCCGCTCCTATACCTAGAGGTGTATTTTTGAGATTTATGTACTGTCAGGCTTACCTATCTAGTGCAGTAACTCTGCTGGTGCTACTCCTGCCCTTCTTGTTCTATGGTGATCAATATCTATCAATGCAAAATCCTCAAGGAACTACTGACCAGGACTCTAGTAAACACATGCCTATTCTTCTTCCTTGGAGGTGTATTTTTGGGGCTTATGTACTTAAGCATGTGAGATTTAAAAAAAAAATTGTATAACATGGAATGGTTGAGTTTGTGCTTTTCATTTCAATTTGTAGTTTGAATTATGTTTGTAAAACTTGTTCCAGTTCCTGATTGTTCTCTTATCTCAATTACCAATGAATTCTTGAATAGGTTGGCATTTCCTAGCAGTATAATTTTGTGGGTAAAAGGGAATGGAATGTTTTGCTGATTTCCCAAAGGCTTTAATGGGGTGTAACAAAGTTTGGCTCCCGACGATATTGCTGTCTTATGGATGATTTTTCTATCTTACCAATGTGGAGACAGCTTTTCAGAAGAGCCAAGGGGGATATGATATATCCTAGTAGTTGATGATGATTCAGCAGTCTCGGGATGGGGATCTTCAAAAAAAGTAAAATAGGGCATTGAACAGGAGGTGGTATGAGCAGGTATATTGTATCTAACAATATGACAGTACTGCTGTTTTTATTGATTCTGTGATCTGATATATTAGTAAGTACTGTTTATGTTTAGCTATGCAGCCATTTATTTTCAATGTACTGAACCTATTATACTTTTGGATTTTTCCCTATGTATATAATTTCCTTTGTTTGTTGGGGGTCATTCACAGCTCAGCTATAGGAGACATTGTTCTAACATCAACTCTTACTGGGTGCTTAGTATGACTCAAATTTATTGTAAATAATACTAAGAGTTAATGGCCACAGATATCTAGGTTTCTCTGACAATAAGCTCCCTCACCACGTGGCACACAAGGCAGTGGTGATTTTTGCTCTACAGACTTTTGCTATTTGTTTAGTTACCTAGGCTGAATAATTTTGTGTATTTAATAGCAGCAGCTCAAGGGACTCAAACATATTTGAAAGTAAAGCACTATTTGCTTTAGGGCTTGTCTTCTTTGTCTCTAATGTATTCCTTATACTACTGTTTTAATTGTGTTTGCCATTTAATCCGCAGGGACAAAGGTTGTAAACTAGAAAAAAAACTCGGAATTCGATTTACATGGAATCTTTGCTCTCATGAGAGTGTGCTTCCATAGGCTCCAATGGGAGCCTTGTTCTCATGCCGATAGTCATGGCAGAGAACCTAGCGCAGCGCCAAGGGTAAGTTGCGCATATATGGGCAGCAAAGTTTAAATACTGTATATATGTATATGGTTATATACATATATACTTATGTGCTTATATGTGCATATACACATATTAACAAATATATTTGTATAAAAGCATATACATATATAGTCATAGGGAACACACAGTCCCGATAAACCACAATGTAAAGGCACTGTAAAGTTCCGTTTTTTTCTAACACCCCACATCCCCTCAATGTAAACCCTTAAAGCTGCTTTGTGCAGTTATATAAAAAATAAATAAAGATGCTATATTTTTTTATTTTAAAAAAGGAGCAATACTTTTTATTTTATGGCCAATTGGGGGGAGCATTAACCAGCCACTGATAATGGCTGGTTATTTAACATGTGCCCGAAAACTGGTAAATTTGCCCGTTTACAGGCACACGTTAAAAAGCGCTCCACTTGTAATCTAGCCCATAGCTGTTTATCTAACAGGAGGCCTAACAGTGGCGCTATATATGGTGTAGAAGGTATGTTCAAATGAGGTTTATCATGTTTCTATTTATTTTTGTGTCAATTAGCTATGTGGACTTTCCTCATACATATTTCATCCTATTATATAAAACTGAACTCCTACTAAGCTTCAGATATTTGTATGCAGCAGGTTAATTCTTATTTTCATGTGTTTGTAAAATCCTCCATACTCATATTTTTCAACTTAATTGCACTCAGATCCGCAGCTATAAGTATATCTTATAGAACTTGTTTTATGCACAATATGTTACAATTTTGGTGTAAATACACATAGGCAAGTTTATCTTCCTATTATTATGACTGTGGTACTCTTTTTTTTTAAATTTGTTAAGCATTAATGATGTCATGTATTGATATGATGTATAATTAACACCTGGTAAGAAACAATTACCCCACCAACCAGTTGGCTCAGATACCAGCAGAGGGAGTCCTGGTGCAATAATTGATTTAGAATTATGTTAAAAAGAGATATGTATTACTTTCCCAGAATTTATGTTGCTTTCTCCAATATTTAACCTTTGCACGGTCAGTTCCAAGAGAGGCCTTGATTTCTATTAGGGAGACTACATTTCATAGGGTAAATCATCTTAGCTAATTTTTTGCTACTAAATATATTTTATGCTCCTACTTTTCTCAAATATCTAGTTTACAGTCCTTTATATTACTATGTGGGAGAAATATGTTTCCATACAACATTACTAATAATTAGAAAATAGAGGTTTGTTATCCCCTTGGGCCAATAGGATGTAGTAACGTTGACGTATGCTGAACATACTGTGTTGACATAGTACACCCAGAGGCGCAGGTTTCAGTCTATCTTTAAGCTTTGACAGTGGCAATAGCAACCAGGGGGCAGAAGGAATCTGCCTTCATATGGTAAGGGAGCACTGATTGTGCTTTGTTACCATATGAAGGCAGATCTGATACAGGACTCAGCTTCTGATACAGACAGTGTTACTTTCTTAATTGGACATTGCCAGAGCAGTTTGGGAGGGGTGGGACTGGTGGAAAGAATCCTGTCAGCAGTAAGTGTGGAGGGAGAGGCAGGTCACTATACTATGGAAAATAAAACCATGTGAGGAGATAAGGAGTAGATCCCCATACTACAGAAAAAAAAAAGATCATGGTGGGGACTAAACTACATACTGGCAGACAGGCTTCTAGAACCTAAGATGGCATTGACCTTCAAAATAATAAAAATAAAAATGTTTGGTCTTAGTTGAATCAGAGGACGTCAATAAAAACATTCTGTCACTTTCTTCTACAGCTAAAAAGCTACAGCTTTTGTAGACTGTGGTAATTAATCTTTTTATATTTATTTTGAAACTGTCATCTACTGAAAACTAATTTTATGTGTGTGTGTGTATATATATATATATGTGTGTGTGTGTACAATTTTCATAGGTAAATATAAAACAAAACAAAGGCTCTATGTTTAACCCCTTAATGACCACAGCACTTTCCCATTTTCTGTCCGTTAAGGCTATTTTTACATTTTTGCTGTGTTTGTGTTTAGCTGTAATTTTCCTCTTACTCATTTACTGTACCCACACATATTGTATATCATTTTTCTCGCCATTAAATGGACTTTTTAAAGGTACCATTATTTTCATCATATCTTATAATTTACTATAAAAAATTATGAAATATGAGGAACAAATGGAAAAAAACACACTTTTTCTAACTTTGACCCCCAAAATCTGTTACACATCTACAACCACCAATAAACACCCATGCTAAATAGTTTCCAAATTTTGTCCTGAGTTTAGAAATACCCAATGTTTACATGTTCTTTGCTTTTTTTGCAAGTTATAGGGCAATAAATACAAGAAGCACTTTGCTATTTCCAAACCACTTTTTTTCAAAATTAGCGCTAGTTATATTGGAACACTGATATCTCTCAGGAATCCCTGAATACCCCTTGACATGTATATATTTTTTTTTAGAAGACATCCCAAAGTATTGATCTAGGCCCATATTGGTATATTTCATGCCACCATTTTACTACCAAATGCGATCAAATAAAAAAAATTGTTCACTTTTTCACAAACATTTTCACAAACTTTAGGATTCTCACTGAAATTATTTACAAACAGCTTGTGCAATTATGGCACAAATGGTTGTAAATGCTTCTCTGGGGTCCCCTTTCTTCAGAAATAGCAGACTTATATGGCTTTGGCATTGTTTTTTGGTAATTAGAAGGCTGCTAAATGCAGCTGCGCACCACACATGTATTATGCTCAGCAGTGCAGGGGTTAATTAGGGAGCTTGTAGGATTCATTTTAGCTTTAGTGTAGTGTAGTAGACAACCCAAAGTATTGATCTAGGCCCATTTTGGTATATTTCATGACATCATTTCACCGCCAAATGCGATCAAATAAAAAAAATTGTTTGCTTTTTCACAAACTTTAGGTTTCTCACTGAAATTTTTTACAAACAGCTTGTGCAATTATGGCACAAATGGTTGTAAATGCTTCTCTGGGATCCCCTTTGTTGAGAAATAGCAGACATATATGGCTTTGGCATTGCTTTTTGGTAATTAGAAGGCTGCTAAATGCCGCTGCGCATCACACGTGTATTATGGCTAGCAGTGAAGGGGTTAAATAGGTAGCATGTAGGGAGCTTTAGCTTTAGTGTAGAGATCAGCATCCCACCTGACACATTACACCCCCTGATCCCTCCCAAACAGCTCTCTTCCCTCCCCCACCCCACAATTGTCCACGCCATGTTAAGTACTGGCAGAAAGTCTACCAGTAATAAAATAAAAGCTATCTTTGATTTTATTTTTTAATTTTTAAATAAGCATATTTACATATGCTGCTCTGTAGGATACCCCCCCCCTCAAACAGCTCTCTAACCCTCCCCCTCTAACTTATTGGTAGCCATCTTGGGTACTGGCAGCTGTCTGCCAGTACCCAGTTTACAATAAAATATATATATTTTTTATATTTTTTCTGTAGTGTAGCTTGCCCCCGCCAAAGAACAATCCCCCACCCCCTCCCAGATCCCTTAGATCATTTTTATTTTATTTTTTTATCCCCCTCTATGCTACTTTTTGTTCAATCTTTTTCTGCAGTGTAGCAGTTCCTACCCGTGCACGCGCCCGCCCCCGCGTCCGTGAGCGCCCCCGGTGATCCCGCCCCCCTCCACATCACACGGCCCATTGATGGCCGCCCACCCGCCTCCCAGACTGGCTCCCTCCCACCAACGATACCGTCCATCGATGTCCGGTGCAGGTGTTTTTGAATGTCAGAAATGTATATTTGTGAATGTTGAGATGTTATATTGGTTTCACTGGTAAAAATAAATAATTGAAATGGGTATATATTTGTTTTTTGTTAAGTTGCCTAATAATTATGCACAGTAATAGTCACCTGCACACACAGATATCCCCCTAAAATAGCTATAACTAAAAACAAACTAAAAACTACTTCCAAAACTACTCAGCTTTGATATTAATGAGTTTTTTGGGTTCATTGAGAACATGGTTGTTGTTCAATAATAAAATTAATCCTCAAAAATACAACTTGCCTAATAATTCTGCACTCCCTGTATATATATATATATAGTGAAGATTGGATTAGCCGTATTAGTCCAGAAGATAAGATGCTCAAATAACAGAGTATTGCAGTATTCAGTGATACCATTTTTATTGGACTAACATAATATTTCAAAGACAAGCTTTCAAGAGTTTTCCTCACGTCTAAAGCAATACTGATCAATCTGATATAGAAACATACTACATACAACAAATGGAAGGGAGGGAGGGGGTGAGAGGGGTGACATAAATAGCAGAGGATGTGTCTGAAGGAGAATATAGCTGAGAATAGCCAGAACGAGTAAATAAACAGAGGAGAGTAAATAAGCAAGACAAGAGGAAAAACAAAAGGAAAAAAGGGGGGGCATGACATGCATGAATAGAGCTACAATAATGAATGAAAACAAATGGATATATTAAAGGAGAAACGAGAATGTAGAGAAAAAGAAACCAATATAAGACAATAAGATGAGAGATTATAGAAAGTTTTGGTAGTGTGTGAGAAAGCCAGATTCTACATTAAGATCTTCATTTCTGGTGTTGAAATGTGTGATCATTCTCATCTCAAACGTCTTTCGTTCATGAGAGTCTTTGAAATTCCCTTTAAGAACTTTAATCCTGATTAAATTGAATTGGACAGTTACATTGAAAGTTTACGCCTGAGAGTGGCATCCCTAGTCACCACATAAGAGAAAAAAAATCACTTATAACCTCTCACATATGGAAAGAAATCCCTTGGGAAACTTGATGAATAATAATAACATCATCATCAAGCCGGTGGACAAGGGTGGATCAGTAGTTATCATGAATACTCAGGACTACACTACAGAAGGTTACAGACAGTTGTCTGATGTAAACTACTACAAAAAACTGGACAAGGAAGCCACCAAGGAATATTCAGCTAAACTCACTAAACTTATCAAAGCATTTCTGAAACGCATACAGCAAGAATTAGAAAATCGGGTACCTTCCAATCCTCAGATGGGTACCTTCTACATGCTGCCTAAACTATGCAAGCCAGGAAACCCAGGACAGCCCATTATAACAGGTATGGGAACACTCACTGAACAAATATCTGGCCTAATAGAAAACATTCTTAAGCCTCTAGTTATTAAGACTGATAGCTTTATACAGGACACTACAGACTTCCTTAATAAATTTAACCAGATAAATGAACTACCTGGAAGCACTATACTAGATACTATGGATGTGGAATACTTATACAGCAACATCCCACATAAGGATGGTATTGAGGCCTGCAGTAAATTTCTCTCATCCCACCAACCAACACACAAATAAAATAGTGCAACTATTGCCCAGCATATAGAATTCATACTCACACACAACTTTTTCAGTTTTAATAACAATTACTACCTACAAATGACAGGGACAGTGATGGGCACAAAAATGTCACCCCAATACGCTAATCTTTTCATGGCTGACCTAGAATACAGATTATTATGTACACAGTCCCACAAACCTTATATATATTATTGTTACATTGATGATATTTTCATAATATGGACAGAAGGAGAAGAAAGCCTTTTAGATTTCCACAAATCATTTAATTAATTTCACCCATCAATAAAACTTAAAATGGACTTTTCAAATCATAGTGTGAATTTATTGGACTGCACAATAACTGTCACCAATGGCATCCTTCATTCATCTGTACACAGAAAACCTACAGACAGGAACAGCTTACCTCCACAATTCCAGCTTCCATCCCAACCACACCAAACAAGGTATCATCTACAGCCAGGCTATCAGATATCACCACATTTGCTCTGACACAAAAGACAGGGATCAGCACCTGAGTACACTGTCAGAGTCATTTAGGCAAAAGGGCTACAAGGAAAGGACAATATAAAAAAAAAATTAAATCTGCCCTTATAACACCACGGGAAAGGCTCCTACAATGCAAAAAAAAAAAGGAAAACAAAACAAGAACCCCTCTAGTAGTCACTTACAACCCTTCTCTGGAAGGAGTACACACATTTATTAAAGAGCTACAACCACTAATTTCAGAGGACCCCACACACAAAAAAATATTTCCTGAACCCCCCATACTAGCATTCAAACAACTGCCTAACCTGAGACAGAGATTTATCCGCAGCAAATTAACCACAGAACAGAAGCTTACACAGAATGACACTGCAGGATGCAACAAATCACTGCAAACTGTGTCAACATATATGTGACAACAGCACAGCCAGACACAATAACACATCATACAATATTAAAGGATCTTATTTGTGCTAATGTGGGGTACATGATACAGTGTACAGCGTGTGACAGAGGTTGCTACATTGGAGAAACTGGCCTAAAGCTGCATCTCAGAATGAATCTACACAGACACTCGATCAAAAACCAAAAGGAAAACAAATATTGTACCCCTGTTGGTCATCACTTCACCCAGACTGATCACTCCATCCTTAACCTCAGGATTAAAGTTCTTAAAGGGAATTTCAAAGACTCTCATGAACGAAAGACGTTTGAGATGAAAATTATCACACATTTCAATACCAGAAATGAAGGTCCTAATGTAGAGTCTGGCTTTCTCACACACTATCAAAACTTTCTATAATTTCTCATCGTATTGTTTTATATTGGTTTCTTTTTCTCTACATTCTCGTTTCTCCTTTATTATATCCATTTGTTTAAATGTATTATTATTGTAGCTCTATTTTCTTGATTTGTGCATGCCATGCCCCCCCCCCCCCCTTTTCCTTTTGTTTTTCCTCTCATCTTGCTTATTTACTCTCCTCTGTTTATTTACTCTTTATGGCTATCCTCAGCTATATTCTCCTTCAGACACATCATCTGCTATTTATGACACCCTTCTCACCCCCGCCCTCCCTTACATTTGTTGTATGTAGTATGTTTCTATATCAGATTGATCAGTATTGCTTCAGACCTGAGGAAGGGAGGAAAACTCTTGAAAGCTTGTCTTTGAAATATTATTTTAGTCCAATAAAAAAGGTATCACTGCATACTGCAATTCTCTGTTATTTGAGCATTATATATATATATACATATATATTATTTTTAACATTATAATATAGGAAATACAGATGGTTTACTATTCATCAATCATGCATTTCAAATGTTGTAATACAATTAGTGACTTAACTTTATTTGGGATTGCAAGCTGGAGAAACTTTAGATGTCCTCACTGTATAAAAACCAGCATCTCTATTAGGACCCTAATGATCAAAAACTTGCTGCCATAGAGAGAAATCAACAAAATCTTAGTTTTTTTTTAGATATTATATTGTAATATATGAGTCTCTCCTTCAGATAGAGAACCATGCATAATGATATAAACATCTCTAAAGGTAAAATATGTGTTTGTAAAATTCTTTGAGGGACCTTACAGTATTGGCAAGACTTCTTAGTTCATTTCACTTGAAAAGAAAGCTTTAGATCATCAGACCCTAAATGAATACCTCTTCCCAACATTTCATCATTTACCTAAATATGAGTATGTCCTGCTCATTATCACATTTTTCTGTCACTTGGTTATATTCACATGATATTAGCATCTGAATAATTCTACTTAGTTTTACCTAATGAATATCTAAACAAATTGAATAATCTTGCTTGAAAAAGTATTAAACATGCATTACGCCTGACCTTGCCTGTCTATTTAATAACCTGTTTGCTATCCTACAGCAATCATTTATTTTTACTGATGTTCTTTATAAAAGTCATTAGGCTGCTTCCCTGACTTATCTTTTAGAATAACTTTTGGAATGTTAACCTAACACTTATTTATCAGTACTTTGTAAGTATTCTTATTTCCTTCTGATATAGCTTATTCTCAGTTTTTATTATCTTTTCCTTCTGCAAGTTTTTGCTCATCCTGCCCGCACTATTTCCCCAGCTTTCAAAGATTTCAGTGCTCATTAAGGCCATGGTTTTCAAATCATTGAAGGACCTATAAGTAACTGCCTTTCTGTCCTCGTCAGACTCAGTCGTTGTTGATATAATCTTAAAAAAAGGGGGCAGACCCTTGAAGTGTTGACGAGCCAGAACATGTCTGCCAAAGGAAATAATAGGGATTGCAGATTCTGTAAAAGTCTGCCAACATCACCAATTGTATGCACTTTTAGCGGGTGGGGGGGAGGGCTTTATTTTAAGTGTTCCTACACAGCACATTACCAAAAATAACAAAGCACTTTAAAAAAAAAAAAAAAATTATGCCTATCCTAAAGTCCCCTTAATTAAAAAACAAAAACAATATAAAAAACCCTATATTAACACTAAAACCTACTCTAACATTTGTCCTGAAACAGGAATTTTGTAGGGCATTGTCCTAAACTAATTAAAGGGACATTGAACCCAATTTTTTTCTTTCATTATTCTGACAGAGCATGAAATTTTAAGCAACTTTCTAATTTACTCTTGTTATCAATTTATCTTCGTTATCTTGCTATCTTTATTTAAAAAGCAGGAATGTAAATCTTAGCAGCCAGCCCATTTTAGGTTCAGCTCCATGAATAGTGCTTGCTTATTGGAGGCTTACATTTACCCACCAATAAGCAAGCATAACCCAGGTTCTCAACCAAAAATTGATTGGCTCCTATGCATCATATTCCTGCTTTTTAAATAAACATAGCAAGAGAATGAAGAAACATTGATAATAGGAGTAAATTAGAAAGTTGCTTAAAATTGCATGCTCTATCTGAATCATGAAAGAAAAAAGTTGGGTTTAGTGTCCCTTTAAAGGGATAGTAAACTAAAAAAATTTATTTTTCTTTTTTAAAACTTCTTTAAAAATAGTAGATGTTTGTAATAGGAACCTATTAACGATTTGTTGCTGTTTTTCTGTAATTTCTAACTAACATTTAGTAATCTGCCAAACCCATTATCTACCTTGCTATGCCGGTCCAGTTGCGATGTTCTACCTAGGTAGAAACATCATGGCGTCCCGCATGCGCATTTTAAGCCTTCTTTTGCCAATGCATGCGCATATTAGCTCTCCTGTGTCCTATCTCTTGAGGCGCATCACTATCCAAATGCCGAATGGAAAGCAGACATGAGGATGCTGACGTTGATGTCGGGGGGCATGGCAGATCAGCTTTCAGAAGTCTAGCAGTGATCAAAAGAAGGAGCATCATCATCTACGATAATATTGATCTAGAGGAGTATCTAAACTTCCCATAGACTAATGAGCATAAAGTTATATTAATACAAGGCAAAGGGCTATTTTGACCGAGTGCGCATGCGAGTCCATTTCATTACTAGTGCGCATGCGGTTCTATTACTAGTGCGCATGTGATGTCCCATAAAAATGAGTAAAATGAATATTCATAAGAAGTGGGCGAAATTCACTTGTGATTGGCTGTGGCATATTTAATATTTTTTCATATGTTCTGCCTACAAATATGGGCGGTCTTTGCCTCTTTTTATATGCAAACATAAAAGTTATTTTTCCTGTTTTTGGCAGCTTTGTTTGAAGTGCAGGCAGATATAATTTCATATATGAATGTAATACTAATTATGTGTTGTATTTATGTCTGGTTTGTCACAGATTTCTAACCCTTTAAGCTCTTTTACTTGGCAAAAAAATATCCCTATTTTAAAACTAAAGTAGGCCCACACCCCAAGATAAAAAACCCAACCTTAAAAAGCCTACTCTTACAATTGCCCTGCTAAGGGCATTTGGTAGGGCAGTGCCCCAAAGTGATCTTAGCTCTTTTGCCGAATAAAAAAGCCTATTCTAAAATAATCCTAAATTAAGAAAAACCCCTATCCTAAAAAATGCTTTAAAAAAGGACATTTGGTTGGGCATTACTTTTAGAAGGGCATTTTGCAGGGTCAATAAAGTGATTATAGCTCTTTTGCCCAATAAAAAAGAAAAAAAAAACTTTAAAAGTCCTGTTAAAAAAACAATTCCTATAATAAAAAAAAGGTGCATTGAAAAGGTCATTTGGTTGGGCATTGCCCTTAGAAGGGCATTTTGCAGGGTCACTAAAGTGATTATAGCTCTTTTGTCCAATAAAAAAAAAAAAAAAAACTATCCTAAAAAAATCCTAAATTAAAAACCCTATCCTAAAAATAATTGCCCTGAAAAGGGCATTTGGTTGGGCATTGCTCTTTTTTTTATTGGGCAAAAAAGCCATAATCACTTTAGGGCAAGACCCTGCCAAATGTCCTTTTTAGGGCAATTGTTTGAGTACGTTTTTTAGAGTAGGATTTTTATTTGGGAGATGGGGGGGTTACTTTGGTTTTAGAATATGGATTTTTGTGCAAGTAAAAGAGCTCAATCACTTTCAGGTAGGGGGTTTTATTTTTTTATTTTTTTTTATTTTAGAACCAGCAATGTGCCCAGCATACAGAATGTGTGTCTTACAAAGGCCAAACAGTAGTAAAATTACAGTAACCAAACAAATAACTCAAATATACATTTAAAAAATTTTGACAAAAGAAAAAAGGCATTTGTATATACATCTATATCACATTACTGGGATTTTATGCACACAAAAAAATTCACAATATACCTTACAGGGAAATTATAATACAGTTACTAAAGCCATATCAAGCAGTCCTATAAATCTGTTAAATAATTTTAAACTTTTCCAGACAAAACCAGAACCAACACTAAAACACACACAAAAAAAGATGGGGGGAGGGGGAAATAGATAAGGAAAAAAGGGGATGAGTGGAGTCGGTGGGTTACCACAAACCCAATAATACACGAATTCTGAATTCCTGAATGGATAAATGAAATGATAAACTTCATTGGGAGAGAGAGTTTTAATAAAAACTGACCATTTCGAAAAAAACTTCCCTATGTCACTTTCATCGTTTAAATTGGTATCAATCTGTTCTAGGATACATTGTATCTTTAAACAATTCTTAATCTCCGGTATGCTAGGGATCGTTTTCTCTTTCCATTTTTTGTAAACTAAATATCTGGCTGCTAGTATAGCCATATTGATGATTTTGTTATTAGCCTGCAGATCCTTCATATCAGTCCAGAGAAACACTATATGTACCAATGATAGAACCAGAGGAGAGATCCCCAATATCTTGTTAAACCAGTACTCTAATTTCAGCCAAAAACACCTAATTCTTGGACAGTCCCAAATCATATGTAAAAGATTAGCAGAAAAGAGCAAACATTTGGGACATTTGTTAAAGTTGGGGTTCCCGCACCTAGAACCTTTATCCGGAGTATAGTAAGTCAAATAAATAATTTAATATGTGATTCCCTCCACATGGAAGATAGGGTGATGCACATAACTTCTAAAACAGAAGATTGGATGAGACTAACATCTACAGTAATTTGTGAAGTCACTATAATCCATTTAGAAGATATCTTTTCCAGATTAAGGGAGCCCTTGAGAGAACTTAATAATTGGTAGCATGGGGAGATTGACATATAACTAACCATTTTTAACCAGAGCAAGCCAGTTCTCCAAACACCCCAAAGACCAGTACCAGCCAGAATCATTTAATAGTTTAAGAACAAAATGCCTTGCTTGTAGGTAAGCAAAAAAATCATTTTGGGGAAGAATAAATTTTCCCATAAGGGAGTCAAAGGTTATGATACATCTCCTATCCTTGTCTATCAGGTGATAGACATTAACAAGACCCAAATTGTGCCACCTTTGGAAAAGTGCCAATTGCAGGCCTGCTTGAAATTGGGGATTTCCCACCAGCAGCCTATATTTAGAGACCTTGCCCTCTACAGCTAAGAGCTTACAGATCCTCCGCCAGACCTGAAGCGGAATAAAGATGGTTCTAAGTTTTTTCACTTCTCGAGGTATTGAACTAGGATTACAATAATTGAGCGCTAAAGGGAGATAAGGATTGATTGTGTTATTTTCTAGCTCATTATCTGTCACATAGTCTCTAGAGAAAATCCAGTCTACCACTATACGTGCAAGGAAAACATAATTATAAAGTCGAAGATCTGGTAAGGCAAACCCCCCCAAATTCATGTGAAAAAATGGAAGCAGGCACTGCAGGTTTGGTTAAAAATAAAAACATAACTTTATTTGGAACAGAATAAATGTGTTCCCAGACAGAGAGCAGACACTAAAATATAGGCAGACTGACGCGTTTCGCACCCCCTAGTGGCACTTATTCATAGACTGAGGTGTACTAGAAAGGGTAACCTATTTATACCTAAGTACAAATTAGTTTAACCCTTTACATAACAACATTTAATTAAGAACAACAGTGGTTAAAAACAAAATATCTGATAGCATTGGAGAGATAAAAAATAGTAATGCCATAAGACTACTTACTATGTAGCAATTGATAGACAAAACAACCTATAAATTAATCAAATATTTAGACATTTTTACATTCAAACAATCAATATACATTGAAGCCATAAGACAAAATTGTGCTTTGGGTGAAATAGCATACCTTAGTATTCCAGGAAAATGTGAATCTAAGGTTTGTGGGCAACGGGCCACTTTCCTCCAATTGTGTTAAACATCATTCTAGTGTTTGGTGTGTCAAAATAACATGCTTATTGGGTTGCTGTTTTTATAAGTTACGTTTAAAGTGCATGCAATATTCTGCTACCCACAACTAGTATATAGGTTAGATGTGTTCCCTTTCATGGCAGACATTAATACTAACGCAATGGAAGAGATATCTATTAATAATGCTACTGCTTGTAATACTATGGCCATTTGTGACATTTTTGATTTTCATGGGAGAAAAAACTTTTTTTGACAAGGTATTCTCTAAAGAGGAATGCAGTGGTGAACAAAGGGACATTAAAAATTTATTTAAAACCTTACAGAAATCATTGGCTACTGACTTGAGACTAATGTGGGACATAGCTTTTAGAAAATATACAGAAGCTTTAAGAATACCAAGAGGATTGCGTATTAAAAAATATCCATCTTTTGAATTTGACGATGTAACTGATTTAGATGACTGGAACATTGCTTTAACAGATTGCTCTATTACATTGTTAAATATTCTGATTAGAGTGAAAGAAAAGAAAAGAGCTAAACTCAAATCAGATATAGAAATTAAACAAGAAGAGTTAAGGCAGTTTGAGAACAATTCAAGCTATCCTGCCCATAAACTTAAAATGGATGAATTCATTGCCAAAGTAGATGAAGAACAGGCAAAAATCAAAGGCAAAAAATTCACCAGAGATCAGGAAGACTATGACCAAGATCGGGTGTATAATTGGGCTGAAGTGCGACGTCAACAGCGTAACAATAGGAAAAAAAAAAACATCAAAGGAACTCTGGCCAACCACATACCCATCAAGGTCAACACAATATTGACAATTCTCCAAAATCTATATTGAAAAAGAAAAAAAGAAGAGTAGCATTCCACACTACAGAAGGAGAGTCTACAGATCCTGAGAATACTCTGTCCCCAATTTCTGCTTCTTCTATTTCATCTTCCTCTCCTCCATCTTCTCCTTCCTCTTACTCTTCCTCCTCTTCTTTTTTACAGGAAACTTCGGGGGACGAGTCGGGGGATTGTCCGCCAGTGGTGCGACCCAAGACGCGCAGGAATACCCAATTAGAAAGAGAAGAAGACGCAGGTGGAGAAAAAAGAGGAAAAGAAAAGGCAAAGAAGAAGAAAAAAGGATATTAGATCCTATGACTAATACTCCTTCTGAGAGTTTTAGTATTGTAAAGTGTCAAACTATAGCCTAAATGATTCAGAAAAAGCTGTTCTTTCAAAAGCTTTAGGGTTTGCTCCTACTAATAAATTTTCCAGTTTCAGCACCTTGCTGGATGTCAATAAATTCGTCAGAAAACTTGCTTTAAAATGTTTTTTTTTCATTAAAGGGACAGTCAAGTATAAATCAAACTTTCATTATTCAGATAGGACTTTTAATTTTAATTGACTTTCCAATTTACTTTTATCATCAAATTTGCTTTTTTCTCTTGGTATTCTTAGTTTAAACTAAACATAGGTAGGCTCATATGCTAATTTCTAAGCCTTTGAGGGCTGCCTCTTATCACATGCTTTTTAAATCTCTTTTCAACACAAAGAGACAGAAAGTACACGTGGGCCATATAGATAACACTGTGTTCAGGCACAGAAAGTTATTTAAGATCTAGCACAATACAGCCCACCCTGGAGAAATGCCTATTTTGAAAGGGCATTTGACCCCAGAGCAGGGCAAGTTAGGGAACCAATTGGGTGTTAAGGGGGGTGGGTCCTCAGGGGAGTCCTTAAGGACGGTGAGCAGGAAGTGCGCTCATCTTCTGTCCGGACCTGACGGTGAAAGAAGCTGTGCTTCTTTCACTTCATCAAGCCGGGAGAGAACGTGAGGGGGCTTCCTGCTCACATGGCTGCGATACAGGACCTGGTTACGGCTGCTGCAGCTGATGCCAGGGAGAAAGGCCCTCAGTGGCTCCTGGAGTAGTTGCAGGCAGCTGGTGTCTTATCCGGTGGCGGAGGAGTTCCGGAGATGTCAGCGGGGGTGGAGTCTTCGGAGAGGGCTAGGCCGGTGCGGCAGTCACAACTGCCAGAGCACCTTAGCCCCACGGTGGCCCCAAGGAGAGGAAGATCGTCGGCTTGAGCAGGAGGCAGCGGCGGACGGGCCAGAGGACGGCCGGTTGGGAGGAGGTGCGGCCCACAACGCAGACTTCAGCAGGAGACGGTGGTAGCGGAGGTCCACGTGGGAGGTGCGCCAGATAGTCCGGGAGCCAGTCGGGTGGAGGAGTCCCAAGACGCAGCACGGGACGTGCTGACAGGTAAGCCGCTGGGCTATCGAAGAGAGCGGGACAGCATGGCAGCAGAGAGGAGGCAGAAGGGGGGCCTGCGCAGCAAGTGTTGAGACTGGGGTTTTGAGCGGGAACAGGGATGCCGGGTGAGACGGCATGGGGACATAGGGCCTGGATGGGTTGGAGCAGAGGTTCTTTGGGACTCCATCATTCGGGGGCTGGGGGGGGGCCATATGAGGTCGCAGGGTGGATTCTATTTGGTAAACGGGGGGGCCCACATGAGGCCATAGGTGCATTTTTGGCAGCAATTAGGTGGTTTGAGGGGGCGGGATGGCGGCACATATGAGGCCAGCTGGGGCTTAGCTTAGCTTTAGATTGGCAAGGTTGCAGGTTAAAATCCATCCTTGGTTGCGTTTTATTTAGGTGTCGCATAGTTTGCGAGTGGGAGCGGCGCATTAGGTTCTGGGGACAGGATGGAGTGAGGTAAAGCGTGGTTTGGAGGTCGCTAGGGTTCTGTACTGGTAGCTGGGTTATGTAAGGCGACAGAAGCAGGGGGAGGTGGGGGCCGCCAGGGCCATGGAGCTGTGATGTAATTCACGCGTGGGTACGCGTAGGGGCGCGGGATAGCGAGTGATTAGGTAGTGGTGGGGAGGCCCAGAGGTAGCAGGGGCGGGTAGAGCCATAGGGGTGCGGCGTTGAGGGGTGGGAAGCCAATCAGGGTGCATGCAGTACTGATTCTTCTTCCCCCATTCCTACTACCCCCCCCCTCTCCCCTTCCCTCCCCCCCCTCCTCCCCCCTGCCCTCCCCCCCCCCCTCCCCCCTCCCATTTCTGGTATGTCAGGGTCCTGGGATTACGATTGCCTCATCTTATTGATCTCCCTTCCTTCTCTTTTATCTGTTGTGATAGTTCCAGCGGCTTCCACCCCAGTTGCAGTTCAGAGGCAGGATCTCGACAGGATTCGGGACAGGGACGGGGATTCCCTCATAATTGAGGATATCCCTAGTGACTTCGATGGGGAAGAGCGTCTGGAGGCAGACACACAGGACCAGCATGCAGCTGGCCAGGTGGGGGAACTTGATGCCTTGGCGCAGCTTTTAGCTTCAGTTTCTCCGCTGAGGAGTGGAGGGCGTAGGGGAAGAGGGGGTAGTAATGCCAGGGGGGTGGTGGGCAGGGAGCGGGAATAGATGGTTGATAATGCTTTGGGTGTCCAATTGCAGGTGGAGACGGCGCAAAGGAGAGAGCGGTCCCGCAGTGGACGGCGGGAGCCTATTCGGAGGCGGGGGTGGTCCCGCTCGCCCCTCAGGAGCAGAACTGAAGGTGAGAGGAGGTTGTCACCCACGTGGACACGGATGGAGTGGAGGCGTGAAGGCAGGAGCGTGGACAGGCGGCGGGAATCCAGAACTAGAAGGTGGACTCTGGAGAGGCGTCGAGAGTCTCTGAGAAGGGATGAAAGGAGGCTGAGCAGAGCTGGGACTTCAAGGGACACGGGAGCTGAGACGGCGCACAGGCCGGACACAGGGGCGCCAAGCGGTACCATTCCATTTATTATTACGCCACAGGGGACTGAGAGCGGGTCACAGAATGAGTTGTTGAAAGGTTTGAAAGAGTTGATTGGGAGGGTGGAAGGCCAGGGGGGCCCAGCTGGCGCGTGGAGTTTGAGTAGCGCAGGTGGGGTCGCAGCGCCGGTGGCCGTGGTTCCCGCAGCTGGCCAGAATGAGACGCTGGGGGCGGGCAAGGGCAGGGTGTTGCAGGTGACGGGGCGGGTGTGAAAGCGGCGACTGGGGGTTCGGAGGTGGTATCCTTCAGGGTGTCGGACAAGGCGTTGCGTAGGCCATGTTTATGTTCCATCGGCCCTCTGGGATTGCACTTGGCGTCAGAGGTAAGGGAAAAAATATGGAAAAGGGAATTTTTGGAGTTGTTCTCCCTCTTGCCCATAGATCAGTTTGTGGAACTGAAGGAGGACCCTAAAGGGGAGCAGGGAAAAAAATAGGAGGAGGAGCGTAAGAAAAGGTATCGGAAGATTCCGAAAACCTTTGCCAATTGGTCCAGGGCATTCTGTATCTTTGCAAGCCTGACGGCACAGAAATTCCCCGAACAGGGCTCCGCCTTGTTTTGTTATTATGACGAGATATCGGCGGCGTATCGTACTTACGGGGGGATGGGGTGGTGGAGGTATGATGAGCAATTCCGCCAGCGGATTGCTGTACGACCAGACATGCGGTGGGACGACCGGGACATGGGGATATGGCTCGAGATAATGACCCCTTTGAGAGGATCACAGTCCTTTCGGGCCGGGGGGGGAGGGGGGAGCCATTCCGCGGCATCGGGGAGCGGGGCTGCAGTGGCCCTTAGGAAGGGCCTCTGTTTCCAGTTTAACGATGGCCAGTGCCGTTTCGGAACGTCGTGCAAGTATAAGCACGAGTGCTCGGGATGCGGGGGAGTGCACTCCTACTCAAAGTGCTTCAAAAAGGGAAAGATTGGGGGCCGAACAGGAGAGGTGGGTGTACCGAGCCAGGACGCCGATGGACATCAGAAAGATGGTCCCATGGCTAGAACGGTACGCTAGGGTCCGAGGTAGGCGGGGGGACGCCGAGCTGCTCTTAACGGGCTTTAGCTCGGGTTTTTACATCCCCTTTCAAGAGAGGGATGGGAATGAGGGGATGGGGAATTTGAGATCGGCGAGTGAATTCCCGGGGATTATTCGGGAAAAATTTAACAAGGAGGTGAAGTTGGGGCGGATGGCTGGCACCTTTTCATTTCCCCCTTTGCGTAACTTAAGGCTGTCCCCGCTTGGGGTAGTGCCAAAAAAGGCTCAAGGATAGTACCACATGATACATCATCTATCGTATCCGAAGGGCTCTTCGGTAAACGATGGGATTAACCCGGACGTGGCGGCAGTCCGGTATGCGTCGTTTGACGACGCGGTAGCCTTGGTGCAGAGGGCCGGTGTGGGTGCCCTTTTAGCAAAGGTGGACATCGAAGCAGCCTTTTGTCTGCTACCGGTTCACCCGGCATGTCACCACCTTTTGGGGTGTACTTTCGAGGGACAGTTTTTCGTCGATCTGTGCTTGCCGATGGGTTGTTCCATCTCGTGCTCCTACTTTGAGAAGTTCAGCTCATTTGTGGAGTGGGTGGTACGACAAGTCTCGGGTTTACAGTCTGTTGTCCATTATTTGGATGACTTCCTGTTCGTTGGCCCGGCTGGCAGTTCTGATTGCCAGACATTAATGGATGCTTTCGAAGCGGTGGCCAAGGAATTTGGTATTCCGGTGGCTTCGGATAAGTCTGAGGGGCCATGCGTGGCCCTAAGTTTTTTGGGGATTTGCATCGATTCGGAATCCATGGAGTGCAGCCGATTTATGCCGTGTTTTGCGGCTCGCCCTGGGGCGTCAGAAGTTGACGCTCAGGGAGATGCAATCTTTGTTGGGCAAGCTAAATTTCGCTTGCTGGATCATCGGGGACTTTAATGGGTGGTCCCTGATACAGAGGGACGGTTGGGACGACCCTGATGTGCACCGGTTTATGGATGCATCAGGGGCGAACGGCTTCGGAGCTTACTTGGGCGGCAAATGGTGCGCCAGTCCGTGGCCAATAGGCTGGGCGACAACTGGCTTGACCAAGAACTTAGTGTTCCTGGAATTGTTTCCTTTGTGGGTTTCCCTGATTATCTGGCCGGAGTTAATGAGAGATAGAAAAGTGCTTTTCCATTCCGATAATATGGGGGTAGTGGCGGCGGTAAATTCTTTGACAGCATCTTCACCTCCTGTGGTGGTCCTCCTCCGATTATTTGTGTTGGAGTGCCTGAGATGTAATGTTTTGTTCAGGGCTGTGCATGTGCCTGGTAAGACCAATGAGATAGCTGACTCTCTTTCCCATTTCCAGTGGGACAGGTTCCGGGAGCTGGCTCCGTTGGCAGAGGACATGGGGTCTCAGTGCCCGGGGGAAGTGTGGAAGGTGGACTTCGGGGCTTGATGAGGTTGGTTCGGGGGGCCCTAGCAGAATCCATGTGGAAGGCATACTCGCAGGTATGGAGAGAATGGTGTGATGTATTAAAACGATTGGGGGGGGGCCATGATGGCCCAAAGCTGTTTAACAGTCTTATTGGCGTGGATGAGGCAGTGGAGTAGACAAGGAGTGTCAAGGGCCATGGTAAGACGGAGGTTGGCGGCCCTCGCATTTCTGTGCCAATGCATGGGGTGGGAGGACATTACTAAGTCATTCGTGGTGCGGATGGCTGCTAAGGGCTTATGTAAGGGTAACAGGGCACAGGACTCAAGGAGGCCAGTAGTCTTTGCATTGTTGCAGAAAGTGGTTGGGGCCTTGGAGGCGATATGCTCGAATGAATATGAGCTGGTGCTTTTTAGAGCGGCTTATGTGTTAGCCTTTTTTGCAGCGTTTCGGGTGTCGGAAATAGTGGGGGCATCAAAAAGGGATGGGGGTGGTATTCAACGGGGAGATGTGTGGGTCCAGGGATGCAACCTGTCCATATAGTTGCGTCGGTCAAAAACGGATCAAAGGGGTCGGGGAAGAGCTATTACTCTTCAGGAAATCGGGGGGGCATGTTGCCCTGTGGAGGCAGTATCAGCGTTCTTGGCTGTGCGAGCGGAGGGTGGTGGCCCGTTGCTTATTCATAGGAATGGGGAAACATTGTCGCGGTTTCAGTTTATTTCGGTCTTCAGGAAAGCGCTGGGTACCCTGGGGCTCCCGCAGCTAGACTTCGGGTCCCACTCGTTTTGAATCGGGGCCGCCACCGAGGCGAGAATGCTGGGTATGTCGGATGCAAGGATCAGAAGGATTGGGAGGTGGGCATCTAATAGTTTTAGATCGTACGTCCATAGTGAATTGATAATTTAGTGTGTCCTTTTTTCCATAGGGTTGCGTGGCAGGGAATGTTGGATTATTGGCCATTCCTACATATACTGGGCCAGGAAAGCGGCAATGACAAGAGAAGGGGGGATCCAGCTAGGCTTCGATGAGGAGACCTTGCGGATACGGTGGTTTGGGTATCGGGGATTGAGATGGGATCAGGTTATAGTTAAAATCGTTGAGTTCGCCAGGTTGTATAGCCCCCCGGGGATGTTGGTGTTACATGCAGGGGGTAACAATTTGGGCTTCATCTCTCAAAAAGAATTGATAGATCGGGTGAGGAGGGACTTGCTACGTTTGTGGGAGCTGTTCCCTGGGCTAAGGATAGTGTGGTCGGAGATTGCACCTCGATTGAGGTGGAGAGCAGCGTGGGACGTGCGGAGGTTAGAGTTGTCCAGGAGGACAGTTAATAGGATCCTGAGCAAATTTGTGGAGCGAAATGGTGGGGTGTCGATACGACACGTTGAGTTCGAAGGTGGTTCTGGGGAATGTTTCTTTTTGAGAGATGGAGTCCACCTCAATGAGGTTGCGTTACACTTGTTCAATTTCAATTTGAGAGAAGGGGTGGAAAAGGCCTTGGTGTGTGGCGGGGTCCGGCTATGAGCCGGCCTGGTGGCGGTGGGGCTTGCCTTCGGTGGTGGTGAAACTTGCTGGGGTACCTCCTGCCAGGCAGGGGAGGTTTATTTCCATTCCGGAGGGGACCTGTGGAATGGAGAGACATTGGGTCACATGGCAAGCCCCGTGAGGGTTTTACAGTTAAGTTATGATTAGGTAGTTTATGTGTTTTTTACCTACATGTTAAGAGATTGTTAATAAACAAGCTGCAGCTTTTTTACCCCAACAATTTGAGTGTGTGTGTTTTATTTTGTGATAACGTAGTCCCTAAGTAGGGGGTCAAGCCCGCCCTGGAGAAATGCCTATTTTGAAAGGGCATTTGACCCCAGAGCAGGGCAAGTTAGGGAACCAATTGGGTGTTAAGGGGGTGGGTCCTCAGGGGAGTCCTTAAGGACGGTGAGCAGGAAGTGCGCTCATCTTCTGTCCGGACCTGACGGTGAAAGAAGCTCCCTCCCTCCCTCCCTGGATTTACGGTGTGGAGGCGAACATTTCATGTCGCAGCTTGGTGGTGGGGATTGCCTTTGGTGGTGGTGAAACTTGCTGGGGTACCTCCTGCCAGGCAGGGGAGGTTTATTTCGGTTCCAGAGGGGACCTGTGGAATGGAGAGACATTGAGTCACATGGCAAGCCCCGTGAGGGTTTTACAGTTAAGTTATGATTAGGTAGTTTATGTGTTTTTTACCTACATGTTAAGAGATTGTTAATAAACAAGCTGCGGCCTTTTTACCCCAACAATTTGAGTGTGTGTGTTTTATTTTGTGATAACGTAGTCCCTAAGTAGGGGGTCAAATGCTAAATTTAAGACAACAGATAATAAACATTCACAGTCATGTGATCAGGGGGCTGGAAGAAGGTTCTTAGATACAAGGTAATCACAGAGGTAAAAAGTACATTAATATAACTGTGTTGGATATGCAAAACTGGGGAATGAGTAATAAAGGGATTATCTATCTTTTAAAACAATAACAATTCTATGGTTGACTGTCCCTTTAACTACAGAAACGGATGATGAAACATTGACTCTAGCGGGTGCTGATCCTGTTGAAAATTTAGATATTGGTTCTTCATTATCATTTGCTGATGCTTGTACACTTGCTACACTTAATGAATTACACAGTGAATCTCATAATTGCACAGTGAGAAAAATACTCAGACCAAAAAAAGGTAAAATCTGATTTCTACCCGATTCAACACAGAGGTGCGATTCTCAATGCTTTCCAAAAAGTGGTACAAGATGATATCTTGACTTTGGAGGCTGCGACTGGCGGAAATGCTGCTGCCCCTAATCTCACATTTAAACAACGAATGGCAATTAAGTCATTACAGAACAACCATGATATTGTGATAAAAAACTTAGACAAGGGCGGCAGCATTGTTGTCATGGATAAAAGCTTTTATTTCCAAGAAGCTTATAGACAGCTCTCTGATGGCAACACTTATAGAAAATTACCTTCGAATCCAACTCTAACTTTCAAGAAAGAATTAATACAGTTGATTCAAGAAGGTATCTCTCTGGGTGTTTTCACTACTAATGACCTAGATACTCTTATTCCTCAATATCCTGTCACTCCCATCTTCTATCATGTACCTAAAGAACATAAGAATATGGAGTGCCCTCCGGGTAGACAATAGTCTCTGGCATTGGGTCCCTTTTTGAACCCTTGGGAGCATGGATGGAGGCCATCTTACAACCCATTGCTAAGGGACAGTTGAGCTACCTGGAGGACAGTACTCATCTACTCAATAAATTAGAAAATGTTGAGTGGGAGGAACATTACACATGGCTAGTAGTTGACGTGTCTTCCCTGTACACTTGTATTCCCCAAGCACTGGGGGTTCAAACTGTGGAATCATTCTTGACAGGAGAATTGGGGTTGGATAATATCTTCAAACATTACATTGGAGATATTTTGAGATATCTTTTATCCCACAATTTTTTTATGTTTAATAATGAGATTTTCTAGCAAATATGTGGCACGGCGATGGGGGCAAAATTTGCCCCATCATTTGCCAACTTGTTTATTGCCAAGTGGGAACTTAGGTATATTTATAATTCGTTGAACCCGTGGTGTGAGGACATTGTCTTTTATTCATGATATATAGATGACTTGATTTTCATAGTCAATAAGCCTCTGGACGAGTCCTCACACAATGAATTTATGCATTATCTCAATGATAATCATATGGGACTAAAATTCACAGGGACTTTCAGCAGAACCGCAGAGGATTTCCTAGACTTAACCTTACAAGCAGATAATCATCAAATATGTACAAAAACATATAGAAAACCCACTGCTGGTAACACTATTTTACACGCTAGCTCACAACACCCCAAACACCTAGTGCAAGCAATACCCAAAGGTCAATTTATAAGACTAAGAAGATACACTAAGCCAAATCTAGTCTATGATGAGCAAGCAATTGAACTAGAAAACAGACTAGTTCAAAGAGGGTATAATAGGAAATCTCTTTCACAATGCCGTCAGTCAGTTAAAAACAGCGATGTAAGTACAATAAGGAGATCAAACAATAAGACAAATAGCAGCGATTTCAGTAACTCTGTAGTTTTTACTACTGAGTACACAACACAGTATGATCAGATTGTAAAAATACTCAAAAGACATCTCCACTTGTTGACCGGGGATGAAATTTTGAAATCATACGTCAAAAATTGCAAATTTGTCCCTAAGAAACCTAAGACCTTAGGTCAAACTCTTTCACCCAGTATGGTTAGTCACACTAGTCACTACAAGGAACCCACTTGGCTTAAAAATAAAGGCAATTATAGATGTGGCAGCAGAAATTGTAACACATGTGCTACTATCTTGAGAGGTAACTCTTTTAATTAGAGTATTACCAATCAAAAAATTTAAATACAATTTTATGCCAATTGTGGAACCCAATGTGTGGTGTATTTGCTCATGTGCAATGTTTGTCATTGTCAATATACAGGTCAAACTTCTAGGGAGTTTAGGAAAAGAGTTGGGGAACACATCAGAGATTTGAAAAACTATGTAAAAGAGTCAGCAGTAGCAAATAATTTTAATAGCATACATTTTACTAATGTAGCTGATTTTTCAGCACAAATCATAGATCTAGCTAGAGTTCCAATAAGAGGAGGTAATAAAAATAAAATCTTGGATAAAAAAGAGCTATTCTGGATTTTAAAATTACAAACTAGAGTCCCTCTAGGCATGAATAGGGAATTCGATATTAGTTATTTTATTGATAGCTAATTCCCGTTTTGCCTCTTCTTTCAGTGAGCATGATATGCTATTATCATTAATATTGCACTTTAATAACACACTCTTCTAAAAACCCATCAGAAGCTTTATAATTATGAATTACTTTTATATATTCTGATGGTCAGTTGCTATTTACCTCTAAGCCCCAGACCTAAAAACCTTAGATTCACATTTTCCTGGAATACTAAGGTATGCTATTTCACCCAAAGCACAATTTTGTCTTATGGCTTCAATGTATATTGATTGTTTGAATGTAAAAACTTCTAAATATTTGATTAATTTATAGGTTGTTTTGTCTATCAATTGCTACATAGTTAGTAGTCTTATGGCATTGCTATTTTTTATCTCTCCAATGCTATCAGATATTTTGTTTTTAACCACTGTTGTTCTTAATTAAATGTTGTTATGTAAAGGGTTAAACTAATTTGTACTTAGGTATAAATAGGTTACCCTTTCTAGTACACCTCAGTCTATGAATAAGCTCCACTAGGGGGCACGAAACGCGTCAGGCTGCCTATATTCTAGTGTCTGCTCTCTGTCTGGGAACACAGCCTGTTTTATTCTGTTCCAAATAAAGGTATGTTTTTATTTTTAACCTAACCTGCAGTGTCTGATCCGCCGCTATGCTATGGCACTCCTAGTTGTAGAGGTAGCAGAGCATATTTTGGATAAGTTATTTCCTTTCATGCACAGATTCTTGGTCTGACCGTGTTCCGGGCACCCCTGTCTAAACCCCCCAAATTTCCTAGGAAGAGAGAGTTTGGTTAAAGAGATTATAGGTTTTTTGTTCTGCCAAATAAAATATCTTAATGCGGTATTAAACAACATAATATCTTTCCCCTTCAGAAACAATGGGATATTCTGAAGAATGTATAAAAGCTTGGGGAGAAGAATCATCTTATCGAAGGCTATATGGCCTGAGATGGAAAGAGGAAGATTATGCTATTTTTTCAAATTTTCTTTAATTTTGTTCAATACCGGAAGAATATTAGAGCTATACCACTTATCAGGGTCAGAGGAAATTGTAATGCCAAGGTACTTAAATGAATCAGAAACTATTCTAGAAGGTAACTTAGTGGGCGATTTTTTAGTTTGCCTTATCCACAATAGCTCAGACTTTGTGATACTCACCCTATACCCTGAGAAAGATCCAAATTGGTCAATAATTGAAAGAAGCTTTGGTATATTAATTCTAGTGTTTGTAATATAAATAAGGATGTCATCAGCATACAAGGCTAGTTTAAGCTCCTTTCTACCTATTTTAATTCCTTTGATTTGTTGTCTAAACAGTATGGCCTTAGGTCCAATAGAGACATCAAAAAGAAGGGGGGAAAGAGGGCACCCCTGGCGGGTTCCTCTCCTTAGCTTCTGCAGACATCATGCCATTCAGGTAGGCTTTAATGTTAGTATAGGTTTTGTATTTTTGAGGTGGGCTTTTTTTAAATGGACTTTAGTTTTAGAATAGGCATAAGTTTTATTATTTTTTTTTAATTTTAGTGTTTGTTATTTTTTGTAACTTAGGGGTGTTAGGTTAGAGGTCTAGGGGGGGTAAGCTGTTAGGTTGCAAAGTATTGTAGGGCTAGTTTGCGTTGGCTGGTTGTAACAGTTTAGAGGTTAATAGGTTAGGGGGTGTTTGCGTTGAGGTATTGTGGTGTTTAGAGGTTAAGTAGTATTGGGGTAGTTTGTGATGGGGGTTATGGCGGTACAGGGGTTAAGTAGTGTAGGTGTTATTGTGGTGGGATAATGGCAATTTAGGGGTTAATAGGTTAGGAAGTTTATTGTTTAAAGCTATTGGTGGTTTAGGGGTTAAGCAGCGTAGGGTTAGTTTGCAGTGGTGGGTTATGTCAGTGTAGGAGTACATAGGTATATTTATTAGGCTCTTGCTAGGATCGCCACCGCTTGCGATGTATAGTAAAATGCCTTTAAGCGATGCTGTCTTTAAACGGTAATGTCGGCACTTTTGTATATTTGGCCGGCTTTCTCGACATCTTGTCAGATCCCTTTTAAATATATCACCTCCTTGCAACACTTTCGATCATCAGTGCCTAAGTATGATGTTGTTAGACAATGTCAATTATTTACACTATTAATAACCTTCTCTGACCTTTCACCTATGATTCATTTACATTTTTCTTAACTATTCCACATAATGTCCTGTTTCAGGAGTTCTTCTATCTTGCAGAATTCCTTGAATTTGTTATAAACAATTTGTTTTTGGTATTTTTTCCTAAATCTTGTGTTACCACCATGAAATATTCTGCTATTTTCTAAACAATGAATGTAATGAGAACAATGTCCCAATTCATTAGATTTCTCTTGCTTTAGTGTAAAAATGATCTTTTCCCCATGCTGATTATACTAGTTCTTAGGTAAATTAATGATATGCAATACAGTGTTTTTGAGTTCCATACTCAGTGGAATAAATGTAAGAATGCTTATTGCTGTTTTTTTTTTCTCCTGTTAAATGTTATAACAAATACACATTGCTGCTTTTATAGCATGTGACATTTTAGAGTCTTAATTGCCTGCAGTACAATTAGATTTAAGTACAGTTTATTTCTTAATTCTGAGTGTACAGTGCATTAATGTACTTTGTTGGCATTTCATAGCAGTAGCACCGTGAATGACAGAAAAAGAGAAAAGAACGGACACAGAAATGCCAAAAAAACAAGCAGCAAATAAGAAGAATTGCAACTGTATTAGTCACTAATTATATGTCATTTGTAGGGATGTATTAACTAATTCTTAGCAGATCTTGTTTTTCAAAGGATTTTAGACATAACCAAAAATGTACCCAGATGTTTAGTCTTTTTAATGCATTTATTTGTAGCTTCTATAATCTTTACATTAAAATTATTCTAACAGACTTACACCTAGATTACGAGTTTTGCGTTAGAGGCTGTGCGGTGCTAACGAGCAGTTTTCTCTCACTGCTCACTTACATGCAGCGCTGGTATTACGAGTTTTCAGAAACCCGTCGTTAAAAGACAAGAAGTGAGCGCTGAGCAAAATATTGCTCATTATTGCACTCCAATACCAGTGCTGCTTAAGTCAGCAGTGAGCTGGTCGTACGTGCTCATGCACAATTTCCCCATAGGAATCAACGGGGAGAGCCGGCTGAGAAAAAGTCTAACACCTGCCAAAAAGCAGCGTAAAGCTCAGTAAAGCAGCCCCATTGATTCCTATGGGGAAATAAAATGTATGTTTACACCTAACACCCTAACATGAACTCCGAGTCTAAACACACCTAATCTTACACTTATTAACCCCTAATCTGCCACCCCGACATCGCCGAGACCTAGATTATATTATTAACCCCTAATCTGCCGCTCCGGACACCGCCAACACCTACATTATAGTTATGAACCCCTAATCTGCTGCCCCCAACATTGCCGACACCTACATTATATTTATTAACCCCTAATCTGCCGTCCCCAATGTCGCCGCGACCTACCTATATTTATTAATCCCTAATCTGCCGCCCCCAACGTCGCTGCCAACCCCTAAATCTAAGTTTAAACCTAACCCTAACACCCCCTAACTTAAATATAATTACAATAAATCTAAATAAATATTCCTATCATTAACTAAATTATTCCTATTTAAAACGTAATACTTACCTATAAAATTGGATTGGATCAGCCAATAGGATTGAACTTCAATCCTATTGGCTGATTGCATCAGCCAATAGGATTTTTTCTACCTTAATTCCGATTGGCTGATAGAATTCTATCAGCCAATCGGAATCTAAGGGACGCCATTTTGGATGATGTCACTTAAAGGTACCTTCATTCAGCTTTAGTCGTCGGATGAAGAGGATGCTCTGTGTCGGATGTCTTGAAGATGGACCCGCTCCGCGCCGGATGGATGAAGATAGAAGATGCCGTCTGGATGAAGACTTCTGCCCGTCTGGAGGACCGCTTCGCCCGGCTTGGATGAAGACTTCTCCCGGCTTCATTGAGGACTTCGGCATGGCTTGGATGAAGAAGTCTCCCGGTAATTCGATCTTCAGGGGGTTAGTGTTAGGCTAGGGTGTATTGGGTGGGTTTTATTTTTAGGTTAGGGACTTTGGGCCTGCAAAAGAGTTAACTGCCCTTTAAAGGGCAATGCCCATCCAAATGCCCTTTTCAGGGCAATGGGGAGCTTAGATTTTTTTAGATAGTATTTTATTTGGGGGGTTGGTTGTGTAGGTTGTGGGTTTTACTGTTGGGGGGGTTGGTTGTATTTTTTTTACAGATAAAAGAGCTAATTACTTTGGGGCAATGCCCCAGAAAGGGCCCTTTTAAGGCTATTGGTAGTTTAGTTTAGGCTAGGGTTTTTTTATTGGGGGGCTTTTTTATTTTGATAGGGCTATTAGATTAGGTGTAATTAGTTTAAATATCTGTATTTTGTTTATTATTTTCTGTAATTTAGTGTTTGATTTTTTTTGTACTTTAGCTAATTTAATTTAGGTAATTGTATTTAATTTAGTTAATTTTTTTAATTATAGTGTAGTGTTAGGTGTTAGTGTAACTTAGGTTAGGTTTTATTTTACAGGTACTTTTGTATTTATTTTAGCTAGGTAGTTATTAAATAGTTAATAACTATTTAATAACTATTCTACCTAGTTAAAATAAATACAAACTTGCCTGTAAAATAAAACTAAACACTAAGCTAGCTACAATGTAACTATTAGTTATATTGTAGCTAGCTTAGGGTTTATTTATAGGTAAGTATTTAGTTTTAAATAGGAATAATTTAGTTAATGATAGGAATATTTATTTAGATTTATTTAAATTATATTTAAGTTAGTGAGTGTTAGGTTTAGGGTTAGACTTAGGTTTAGGGGTTAATAACTTTAATATAGAATCCTTCAAGACTCGTAATACCAGCAGGCGTAAAAAAGCAGCGTTAGGACCTCTTAACGCTGCTTTTTTACCCTAACGCACAACTCGTAATCTAGCCGTTAGTTTTTGTGTGCATGTTTTTGTGAAAATATCACAAATGGTTAAATGTCTTCAAATAAAGCCCCTGCATGATATATAGATGTAGATGATTTGCATGTTCCAACATTTAAATCTTAAAGTGAATGTAAACTTTCATGAATTAATACTATTAAAAACAGGGGCACTTTCATTCATGAAAGTTTACATTGCAGCATATTTTTAAAACTACTTACCTTTCTCTAGAGCAAAGCGGGATCGTCAATCCCTCGCCCGCAGTTTCTCTGTACTTACGTCACCAATGACGAAACCTGCTTCCTCCAATCATGACTTCCCCCCCAGAGCGTCCATCTCGTGAGGCCACGCCGTGATTGGAGGAAGCCAGTTTCGTCATTGCTGTGTAAGTACAGCAGGAGAAGCAGGCGGGTGATCGGCGATCCGGCTTTGCTCAAGAGAAAGGTATTTGTAAAACTGCACTGCAATGTAAATTTTCATGAATGAAAGTGCCCCTGTTTTTAATAGTATTTTTAAAAACCTTGCACTAGTTCATGAAAATGAAAATTAACTTTAAAGATAATTGATGTGTTATGACATATAAACTATGCTCTTTCATCTCCATGTTGTTGTTATATACTACTATTACCATGCCAAATAGCACACAAAATAGCTTGTCTAGTCGGAATATTCTTTTTTTCTCTTAGACACCCAAGCTTCTTTATAATCTTCTCCCAAGTTTCCTCTACTGGGCAAGATCAATGGAAACTCAACATGGATACCTCAATCAGACTCCATTTCATAAGTGACCCAGTTACTTTTGCAACTTCTATAACTCAAACTACTTTCATTATATGTCTTAAAAATGGGTGACCTTGGACTTCAGATATTGTGTGTGTGTGTATATATGTATATGTATGTGTATATATGTATATATATATATATATATATATATATATAACATACACATGTATACACTTATATACACTCTCACACACACACACACATATATATATATATATATATATATATATATATATATATATATATATATATATATATATATATATACACATATGTGTGTGTGTGTGTGTATAATGTATATATATGTATGCATGTGTGCACATACATATTTACACATATAAACACATAAATACACAGATATATATGTATGTATATATATACTGTACACACACATATTTAGACATATCTATATACATTGGAGCCCTTTCCAGTAATACACTTTGCCATATACTATATCCCTTTTAACTCTTATAAAATATTTTTATTAATATTTAAATTATAAATTAAAAGTGTATATATTTTGTTTTATCCCTTACAGTTTACTTTGGATGTCAAGGTGCTCTAAATATTCTAGCACAGTTTTGACTTGCACTCAAGCGAATCCTATAACTTTTAGTTTGTAATACCAGTGCAAATTAGCATGGTTGTGATATCTATTAAAAGTAATGGTTGTGCTCGAGCAAAAGTCAAGTGAAACTTGCTATCGTGGTGCACTATAATTAGTGTGCCTCTTTAATCTAAATTTTTAGCTGAAAAAAAATATTGGAATCAAGGAGCACTCAAAGCAGCTTTCTGTTAAAGTCTTTCTGAGAAACTTAATGATGAGTTGGTGTAAAAGTGTTTCAATCAATGCAGGAAACAGTGCATAAGGTTTCTTATTCAGGGGCACGGAACTCTGAATCTGTAACTTAGTACACAGAAATAAACTTCAGCTCCAACCTATTTTCCTTTAAAACAAGACCTTTATTTTCACATCAGCTTGTATGTAACAACTTCTGGTCTGCTATAGACATGATTAAGGGTCTATAGCAGGCCCAAAACATTGTCATTTACAAGCTGATGACCCAGATGTGAAAATAAAGGTCTTTTTTTTTTTTAAAGGAAAGAAGGCTGGAGCTGAAGTTTATTTCTACGAATTGCTGTAAAAGGGCATTCCTGAATCATTTAAGTCCTTAGTAGAACTGTGTATTTGTCTAGACACAGGACACCGGTAATGTCTCCATGAAAGCAGCCGGACTCAGATATCTATGAGATCTACTACCCTTATTCCCTTAAAATTGTCAGCCAGAACATTAAATCTTCTTCTAACACTAAAGAACCCATAGAAGTAGGTTTCTTATGTCTTAACCCAGCCAAGCAAGTGGTGCCCTAACTTTTGCATTAAAGCGATATCAATTTTTTTTCTTTTTGCCCACAAACTAATTAGCGTGCGTATTACAAGGTTAAAGTAAACGAGTTCGCGATTTGTGTTCGTCTGGTTAGCTAGACAGAAAAAAACTCACGTAAAGAATAGTGTGTTACAAAAAAACACAACATACATACATTTAAATAGTACAGTTAGACTTATATAAACACTACCTGCAAATGTGAACTTATCTCCAGCAATAACAAATGCATCTATCATAAATTACAACTTGTACATAAAGCCTTTCAAGCTAATCTTTATGTTGAAATAGCTCCCTGAATTTCAATTAGACAATTTTAAATTCCACTTAGAATAAAGTGCAAGGGAAAAAAGGTTTAATTAAAGGAACAGTCTACACCAGAATTTTTATTGTTTTAAAAGATAGATAATCCCTTTATTACCCATTTCCCAGTTTTGCATAACTAACACAGTTATAATAATATACTTTCAACCTCTGTGATTATCTTGTATCTAAGCCTCTGCAAACTGCCCCTTTTTTCAGTTCTTTTGACAGACTTGCAATCTAGCCAATCAGTGCCTGCTCCCAGATAACTTCTCGTGCACGAGCACAGTGTTATCTATATGAAATACATGAACTAACACCCTCTAGTGGTGAAAAACTGTTAAAATGCAATCTGAAAGAGGTGCGCTTCAAGGTCTAAGAAATTAGCATATGAACCTCCTAGGTTAAGCTTTCAACTAAGAATACCAATAGAACAAAGCAAAATTGGTGATAAAAGTAAATTGGAAAATTGTTTAAAATTACATGCTCTATCTGAATCATGAAAGTTTATTTTGGCCTAGACTGTCCCTTTAAGCCACTAGTATGCAATAAACAGATAAATCCACATCTATCTAGGGAGTGGGGGGTGCTCTATGCTAAAAATAGTAAGCAGAAAATATAAGAAAAGAGACAAGGGTACATTAAGAGCACTTACCTATATATGAAGGAGACTGTCTCAGGAAAAGAGCTAAAACATAACCTTTATTATGCAATCAAAATAAAATAAATTAAAAAAAATTTAAATTATTATTAAACTGGTTTGGTCCGTGCATCCATAGACTGCAAAATTAATCTCTGGCAGAGGATACCAACAATACCATTACTAAACTAAATTAAAGTGCTGCAAGGAATCACAGAAAACGCCTTTTTAGGCGTTTTCTGTTATTCCTCTCAGCACTTTAATTTGGTTTACTAATGGTAGAACCTGTCCCTTGTCCCATACTGAGATTCAAGCCTTAGAGGAGTACATGAAAGACAATCTCCAGCAAGGGTTTATACAGCGTTCTTCTTTGGCAGGAGCTTTTTTTTTTGTAGAGAAGAAACAGTCAGCCAGATTACGAGTCTTGCGTTCTGAGCTGTGCAGTGCTAACGTGCAGTTTTTTATCACCGCTCACTTACCTGCAGCGCTGGTATTACGGGTTTTTACAAACTCGGCGTCAAAAGGCAAGAAGTGAGCGTAGAGCAAAATTGTGCTCCATACCTCACTCCAATACCAGCGCTGCTTAAGTCAGCGGTGAGCTGGTCGTACGTGCTCGTGCACAATTTCCCCATAGACATCAATGTCAAAAAGCAGCGTAAAATAAAGTAACGCAGCCTCATTGATTCCTAACACCCTAACATGAACCCTGAGTCTAAACACCCCTAATCTTATACTTAATAACCCCTAATCTGCCACCCCCGACATCGCCAACACCTACATTATATTTATTAACCCCTAATCTGCCGCTCCGGACATTGCCGCCACCTACATTATACTTATGAACCCCAAATCTGCTGCCCCCAACATTGCCAACACCTATATTATATTTATTAACCCCTAATCTGCTGCCCACAACATCGCCAACACCTACATAATGTTATTAACCCCTAATCTGCCGCCACCGTCGCCGCCACTATAATAAACATATTAACCCCTAAACCGCCATACTCCCGCATCACAAACACTAGTTAAATATTATTAACCCCTAATCTGCCACCCTTAACATCGCCGCCACCTACCTAAATTTATTAACCCTAATCTGCTGCCCCCAACGTCTACGCCACTATATTATATTTATTAACCCATAAACCTAAGTCTAACCCTAACACGCCCTAACTTAAATAAAATTAAAATAAATCTAAATAAAACCTACAATTATTACCTAAATAATTCCTATTTAAAACTAAATACTTACCTGTAAAATAAACCCTAAGCTAGCTACTAAGCTAGCTTAGGTTTTATTTTTATTTTACAGGCAAGTTTGTATTTATTTTAACTAGGTAGAATAGTTACTAAATCGTTATTAACTATTTACTAACTACCTAGCTAAAATAAATACAAATTTACCTGTAAAATAAAACCTAACCTAAATTACACTAACGCCTAACCTAACCCTGCAATTAAATAAATTCCCTAAATTAAATACAATTAACTAAATTCAAAACAATTAGCTAAATTACAAAAAAACAAACACTAAATTACAGAAAATAAAAAACTAATTACAAGATCTTTAAACTAATTACACCTAATCTAATAGCCCTATCAAAATAAAAAATCCCCCCCAAAATAAAAAAAACCCTAGCCTAAACTAAACTACCAATAGCCCTTAAAAGGGCCTTTTGCGGGGGGCGTGTCTGGGCGGCAGCCATGAACGGCTGCAATATTTGGAGCTCCACATACCATTAGAATAATCCGCCGATTATTAGAGGTTACATACTCCATCTGCCTTATCAGCTTACAATATATGATGTATAATACGATACTCAATTGATTGATCTTACTTTGCATGTATTTGCCTCATTGGAAGCCCGAATCTGGACCGTTAGAGGGAAGGCGGCAGCCATTTTACATTCTCTCTGACACCCCCCCCCCAGTTATCCGGGTAAAGTAGTTCTGGTAACTACAGTAGCTCAAAACCTTTAATTATCTTACTAGCTATTTTCACACCACCTGCAATCTAAGCTTGATTTCTATAGATTTACAGCCTCTGACTTTCTGATCTAATTATGGCCAAGCAGCCAAACTACGGGGATGTCATTGTCTTGCTACTGGCCCTAGAAAAGAAAATGTGCTCGCAGTTTGCCATGCTGCACGTAATGCTACAGTTAAGTGACTCGAGGGACAGCATCAGCTTGAGGGCACCAGAGGAGGAAATTAACTCTCAGAGTGATCCCTTAAAGCCAAACCTCCAAACACTTGTTGAAATTATTCCAGGACCCATGGAGCCTCTGCACAGTGACACCGGGAGTATTATGGATCCTAATCAGCCTCCCTCTACCACTGTAGCGAATATCGTTGAACGTAGCTCAGTGGCTAAGTGGCTTTTGCCACCCGACACGAGACTAGCCCTATCGCTGAAAGCTCAGCTCATCAGAGAATCTGCTAGTCGGAGGGGAGCACCTGCTGAGTGGTTGGTTGTGCGTATGTGCAGGGATTTATGGCTAGAAACGAGATGGAATACCACAATGGTTGAGAAGTCCTGGGGAGTAATAGGAACGGATTTAACCTGTGCTCCACTTTTCTTCAGCCCTCGAACAGGAATTGGATAACTTACTTTTCCCCCCTCCTTACTGGTAGTCAAGGTTTGTTGGGGTTTTTTCTGAGACTCTACCTGATTGTCTAGACGCCTCATGTTATTATTTTATAAATGTACTTATTCTGGACAGTTCTTGTATTGGACGTTTTATCTAATTTCATAGTTTGTGATGTACCCTTTTTTCTCTTAATGTATATTGTTGCTTTTTTGAGTATATTTGTCTGTATAGGTATTCAGCACAGCTGTCTAGGATATCAGCCTACCCACTCGGTTCCAATTAACTGTGTACCAGCCAGACAATCATGGTTCCCTTGTTATTTGCACATAGAGAACTGACTATTAAATGTGTGGGATCTTATTAGCTCTGGGCAGCTGCGAACCACGAAGAGGGCCTCACACTCTTCGAGGCAAAGTTGAGCATTACCAATATTTTTTGTGTTACCATGTCTCAGTTCCTAAGAGGGATATTGTGTTTAACTTGATAGAGGGCCGAGAGTCTCCATAGAGCAAGTCAAGCCTCCAATTCAATAATTCCATAACGTACTTAGCATGTGATAAGAGCTCAGAGTGGATCACAGTATCCTTATGTGTTGTAAAACATTTTCTCTTTGCTTATGGGATATTGCTAGATTGACATAGATTAAGTTGTAGCCGTTGGGGGGAGTTGTGTGTTTCATCGATTTATTGCCTGCGGCCGGGGCGGTGCATTTTAGGCCTTACGCTACTTCCCTCTTAAACATTAAATCTAGTTGATTGTCATTAGAGTATATGCAATAGTTCTTAGCATTATGAGAATGTAAGTGATGGTTCAGTATATCATCCTAAGGGAAAATGTAAGACTAGTAATAGACTCTCTCACAAATTTGGTAGTCCACCATATAGCTATATATATATAACTATAGTATTTCCCTTTTGTGGGGCTGGGCTATAGCATTCAACAAAAATAGGTGTTGCTTTTGTTATCAATGTTTACACCTGAGAATAAGTTGTGCTCAAGTTTCCTATATTATAATTAAAGCTCAGCATTAGCATCCTTTGATAGACAAGGTTTGAATACTATTATATGCATATAATGCTTATGGGAGTTGAGAATGTTACTCTAAAATATCACAGGGCCATGGGCTTACACATTAATGAAATCTTATCCTTTTATGAGGTTGTAACATAATGTCTAAATTGGTGGATTGCTCTTTATATTATTGTTTAAACATGAGAATATATTATGCCTAAGTGTATTATGTCACAACTAAAGGTCAATATTAAAGGACAGTTATAGAAAATGCTATCCATAAATATTTCAGATTCTTATATGAGTTGAGAATTTTACCCTAATTTATCATTGGTCCAAGAGAGACCATTTTTATCATTTTTTCCCTCTAGATATCATTTTAGGTTACATGAGCCCAAGGGTGGCTTCTCATAATAGGAGAGGGAGTTACAATAAAGTATAAAATGAGGTTTCAGTTTAGCCTGTTACGTATAATTATAGGTTTATCACCTTGGGTCTTTTAAGGAAAAATTTCTAACTACATGAAACTATATAGCTTACTTGGGTGCTGTTATGTAACCTTACAATCCAATTGAATGTTTTTGAATGTTTACTGTAACATGTTTATTTGAAGTTGTTTTGTCAATGACCTCAATAAAAAATAAAAAAATAAAAAATAAAATAAAAACTAAGCTCCCCCTTGCCCTGAAGAGGGCATTTGGATGGGCATTGCCCTTAAAAGGGCATTTAGCTCTATTGCGGCCCAAAGCCCTAACCTAAAAATAAAACCCACCCAATACACCCTTAAAAAATACTAACACTAACCCCCTGAAGATCCACTTACTGGGAGAAGTCTTCATCCAAGCGGCAAGATGTCCTCAACAAAGCCGGAAGAAGTGGTCCTCCAGACGGGCAGAAGTCTTCACCCAGACTGCATCTTCTATCTTCATCCTTCCGACGCGGAGCGGCTCCATCTTCAAGACATCCGGCGCGGAGCGTCCTCTTCACTCAACATCTTCTTACTGAATGAAGGTTCCTTTAAATGCCAATCGGAATTATGGTTGAAAAAATCCTATTGGCTGATGCAATCAGCCAATTGGATTGATTTTCAATCCTATTGGCTGATCCAATCAGCCAATAGGATTGAGCTCGCATTCTATTGGCAGTTCCAATCAGCCAATAGAATGCAAGCTCAATCCTATTGGCTGATTGGATCAGCCAATAGGATTTTTTCAACCTTAATTCCGATTGGCTGATAGAATTCTATTAGCCGATCGGAATCTAAGGGATGATGTCATTTAAAGGAACCTTCATTCAGCAAGAAGACGTCGATTGAAGAGGATGCCCCGCGCTGGATGTATGAAGATGGAGCCGCTTCGCGTCGGAAGGATGAAGATAGAAGATGCCGTCTGGGTGAAGACTTCTGCCCATCTGGAGGACCACTTCTGCCGGCTTCATTGAGGACATCTTGCTGCTTGGATGAAGACTTCTCCCGGTAAATGGATCTTCAGGAGTTAGGACTTTTTAAGGGTCTATTGGGTGGATTTTATTTTTAGGTTAGGGCTTTGGGCCGCAATAGAGCTAAATGCCCTTTTTAGGTTTTTTTATTTAGGGTTTTATTTGGGTGGTTGGTTGTGTGGGCGGGGGGTTTAACTGTTGGGGGGTTGTGTGTATTTTTTTTGTTTTACAGGTAAAAGAGCTGATTTCTTTAGGGCAATGCCCCGCAAAAGGCCCTTTTAAGGGCTATTGGTAGTTTAGTTTAGGCTAGGGTTTTTTTTATTTTGGGTGGGCTTTTTTATTTTGATAGGGCTATTAGATTATGTGTAATTAGTTTAAAGATCTTGTCATTTTTTTTTCTTTAATTTAGTTTTTGTAATTTAACTAATTGTTTTGAATTTAGTTAATTGTATTTAATTTAGGGAATTTATTTAATTGTAGGGTTAGGTTAGGTGTTAGTGTAACTTAGGTTAGGTTTTATTTTACAGATACATTTGTATTTATTCTAGCTAGGTAGTTAGTAAATAGTTAATAACTATTTAGTAACTATTCTACCTAGTTAAAATAAATACAAAGTTGCCTGTAAAATAAAAATAAACCCTAAGCTAGATACAATGTAACTATTAGTTATATTGTAGCTAGTTTAGGGTTTATTTTATGTGTAAGTATTTAGTTTTAAATAGGAATTATTTAGGTAATGATAGTAGGTTTTATTAAAATTTATTTTAATTATATTTAAGTTAGGGGGTGTTAGGGTTAGACTTAGATTTAGGGGTTTATACATTTAGAATAGTGGCGGCAACGTTGGGGGCGGCAGATTAGGGGTTAATAAATGTAGGTAGGTGGGTCGATGTTAGGGACAGCAGATTAGGGGTTAATAATATTTAAATAGTGTTTGCAATGCAGGAGTGCGGCGGTTTAGGGGTTAATATGTTTATTCTAGTGGCGGCGATGTCCAGAGCAGCAGATTAGGGGTTAATAATTTGATTTTAGTGTTTGCGATGCGGGAGGGCCTCGGTTTAGGGGTTAATAGGTCGTTTATGGGTGTTAGTGTACTTTTTAGCACTTTAGTTATGAGTTTTATGCTATGGCTTTATAGTGTAAAACTCATAACTACTGACTTTAAAATGCGGTACGAATCTTGACGGGATAGGGTGTACCGCTCACTTTTTGGCTTCCCAGGAGAAGCTTGTAATACCGGCGATATGGAAGTCCCATAGATAAAAGACTATATGCTAATTGCGTAAGTTGATTTGCGGTAAGGCAAAAAAAGTGTGCATTGCCTCTAAATCTGCAAGACTCGTAATACCAGCGGTAGTGAAACAGTAGCGTTATAACCTAATAACGCTGCTTTTTCACTATAACGCAAAACTCGTAATCTAGCCGATTGTAAAGTATTTCAGAACTTAACTTAAAAGTTTGTTCATCTAATCTAAAAATTTGCAAAAATTTTAAAAACAGCATATAATATTGAAAAGCCCAGAAACTTAAAATATAACTCCATTACTGCAGCAACATATACACTTACCGGCCATTTTATTAGGTGCACCTTGCTAGTACTAGGTTGGACCCCCTTTGGCCTTCAGAACTGCCTTAATTCTTTGTGGCATAGATTCAACAAGGTGTTGGAAACATTCCTCAGACATTTTGGTCCATATTGACATGATAGCATCCAGTTGCTGCAGATTTGTCGGCTGCATCCATGATGCAAATCTCACATTCCACCACATCCCTAAGGTGCTCTATTGGATTGAGATCTGGTGACTGTGGGGGCCATTGGAGTACAGTGAACTCATTGTCATGTTCAAGAAACCAGTTTGAGATGATTTGAGCTTTGTGACTGTCAAGGTTCAGAACTACTGTACTAGTTACCACTCAGCCTCACAGATATTGAACCCAAAAGAGTTGTTAACCTAGTGTTCTGTTAAGTTCATAGACTGAGGGTAACACTATGGAACCCAAGCAGGAGTTTGTGTAACCATAGGTTATAGCAGTGTTGGAAGGTTTGCCTTACACCAGATATGTGAATAAGGTATAAATGTACTGTAGAATTTGTAATGATTAGATCTGAAATGAATGTTGCATAAACAGTGGATGGTAAAAATATTCTGCAGCTTGACCCAGGGAAGGTTTAATCAATAATTACAATCCCAGGTAGAGATAAGTTCATAGTGTCAGGCTATGCAGAGTTAGTTAGTTACACACAGTCAATATACAGGGAGTGCAGAATTATTAGGCAAGTTGTATTTTTGAGGATTAATTTTATTATTGAACAACAACCATGTTCTCAATGAAACCAAAAAACTCATTAATATCAAAGCTGAATAGTTTTGGAAGTAGTTTTTAGTTTGTTTTTAGTTATAGCTATTTTAGGGGGATATCTGTGTGTGCAGGTGACTATTACTGTGCATAATTATTAGGCAACTTAACAAAAAACAAATATATACCCATTTCAATTATTTATTTTTACCAGTGAAACCAATATAACATCTCAACATTCACAAATATACATTTCTGACATTCAAAAACAAAACAAAAACAAATCAGTGACCAATATAGCCACCTTTCATTGCAAGGACACTCAAAAGCCTGCCATCCATGGATTCTGTCAGTGTTTTGATCTGTTCACCATCAACATTGCGTGCAGCAACAACCACAGCCTCTCAGACACTGTTCAGAGAGGTGTACTGTTTTCCCTCCTTGTAAATCTCACATTTGATGATGGACCACAGGTTCTCAATGGGGTTCAGATCAGGTGAACAAGGAGGCCATGTCATTAGATTTTCTTCTTTTATACCCTTTCTTGAAAGCCACGCTGTGGAGTACTTGGACGCGTGTGATGGAGCATTGTCCTGCATGAAAATCATGTTTTTCTTGAAGGATGCAGACTTCTTCCTGTACCACTGCTTGAAGAAGGTGTCTTCCAGAAACTGGCAGTAGGACTGGGAGTTGAGCTTGACTCCATCCTCAACCCAAAAAGGCCCCACAAGCTCATCTTTGATGATACCAGCCCAAACCAGTACTCCACCTCCACCTTGCTGGCGTCTGAGTCGGACTGGAGCTCTCTGCCCTTTACCAATCCAGCCACGGGCCCATCCATCTGGCCCATCAAGACTCACTCTCATTTCATCAGTCCATAAAACCTTAGAAAAATCAGTCTTGAGATATTTCTTGGCCCAGTCTTGACGTTTCAGCTTGTGTGTCTTGTTCAGTGGTGGTCGTCTTTCAGCCTTTCTTACCTTGGCCATGTCTCTGAGTTTTGCACACCTTGTGCTTTTGGGCACTCCAGTGATGTTGCAGCTCTGAAATATGGCCAAACTGGTGGCAAGTGGCATCTTGGCAGCTGCACGCTTGACTTTTCTCAGTTCACGGGCAGTTATTTTGCGCCTTGGTTTTTCCACACGCTTCTTGCGACCCTGTTGACTATTTTGAATGAAACGCTTGATTGTTCGATGATCACGCTTCAGAAGCTTTGCAATTTTAAGAGTGCTGCATCCCTCTGCAAGATATCTCACTATTTTTTACTTTTCTGAGCCTGTCAAGTCCTTCTTTTGACCCATTTTGCCAAAGGAAAGGAAGTTGCCTAATAATTATGCACACCTGATATAGGGTGTTGATGTCATTAGACCACACCCCTTCTCATTACAGAGATGCACATCACCTAATATGCTTAATTGGTAGTAGGCTTTCGAGCCTATACAGCTTGGAGTAAGACAACATGCATAAAGAGGATGATGTGGTCAAAATACTAATTTGCCTAATAATTCTGCACACAGTGTATTATGCAAGCCTTGGATATAGTAGTTATGACACAAAATAGCTAGGTAATAGTAAGCCAGACAATGTAGCAATGCCCCAAGCAATGTTTAACCATTTAGCAAAAACAGGCTGGAATGTAAATGCAGCAAGCACAGTCCTAAATAGAGAGGGTTAAATTACTCACAGATTAGGATTAGTAGTAGCCAGATGACAAGAAAGTACACAGGAGGTGATTTTACTCAGACTGCAGGAAAGCTGTGTCACAATGTTGGTAAATGTAGAATTTTCAGGTGGAATATTTACAAACTGGCAGTATAGATGATAGCTGCAACGCTGCTGAGTAGCATGCAGTTTGTAGAGCACTGTGAGACACAATGGAAGTGCCGGATGCTTTGTGATGATGTCACTGACTCAGACTCAGTGTGAGGAATGCAGGAGTCTGCTACAGGCAGCAGGACTCTATGAGGAGAGTAGAAAAAAATTAGGATTTACCTAAATGGTTTAAAGGCTAGGTTGCACTTGTTCAACAGGAAACACCACTGTTCATAGGAACAAAATTACCAAGCACTGAAGGTAAGTAGGAGGGACCTTAAATAGTATCAGGCAGGAGGTAATGAAGAGACATTAAAGGGCCAGTGACCAGATATATGACAGTGAAATGGTGCATTATACTGCTGAAAGTAGCCATCAGAAGATGGGTACACTGTAGTCATAAAGGGATGGACATGGTCAGCTACAATACTCAGGTAGGCCATGCTGTTTAAACGATGCTCAATTGGTACTAAAGAGCCCAACATGTGCCAAGAAAATATCCCCCACACCATTACAGCACCCCCACCAGCCTGAACCGTTGATACAAGGCAGGATGGATCCATGCTTTCATGTTGTTTATGCCAATCTCTGACCCTACCATCTGAATGTTGCATCTGAAATGAAGACTCATCAGACCAGGCAAATTTTTTCCAATATTCTTTTGTCTAATTTTGGTGAACCTGTGCAAAATGTAACCTCAGTTTCCTGTTCTTAGCTGACAGGAGTGGCACCCAGTGTGGTCTTCTGCTGCTTTAGCCCATCTACATCAAGGTTCAATGTGTTGTGCATCCAGAGATGGTATTCTGCATACCTTGGTTGTAAAGAGTGGTTATTTGAGTTACTGTTGCCTTTCTATTATCTTGAACCAGTCTGCCCATTCTCCTCTGACCTCTGATATCAACAAGGTATTTTTATCCACACAACTGCCGCTCACTGGATATTTTCTCTTTTTCTGACCATTCTCTGTAAACCCTAGAGATGGTTATGCATGAAAATCCCAATAGATCAGCAGTTTTTGAAATACTCAGACCAGCCCGTCAGGCACCAACGACCATGCCACGTTCAAAGTCAACTAAAACCCCTTCCTTCTCCATTCTGATGCTTGGTTCGAACTTCAGCAAGTCATCTTCACCACGTCTAGATGCCTAAATGCATTGAGTTGCTACCATGTGATTGGCTGATTAGCAATTTGTGTTACCAAGCAATTGAAAAGATGAACCTAATAAAGTGGCCAGTAACTGTAGTTTGTAAATGATTTTACTTTCCATTTAAAATGAACAATTCAAAATACTACCTTAATAGGGGCAGCATGGCTGAATGCTCTGGAGCCTGAGTTTTTCCTTATTCTTGGCATTGAGAGGAGGGATGTGTTGGCTGACCGAAGTGAGCGGGATGGGATGTAGGGTGTCAGAAGTTCTTTCAGGTATTGTCGGCCTTGGTTGTTTAAGGCTTTGAAGGTCAGCAGGCCAATTTTAAAATATGTTCGCCATTTAATTGGAAGCCAATGGAAGGAGTGGAGAACAGGTGTTATGTGGCAGGAGCGAGTTTGATTGGTCAGTAGTCTGGCTGCTGCATTTTGTACCGTCTGAAGGCGATGGAGTTCTTTTTTTGGGAGGCCCAAGTAAAGTGCATTGCAGTAATCTAGCCCAGAGGATACAAATGCATGGATTAATGTTGGTATATCATCCGGTGGAATTAAGTGTTGTATCCTGGCTATGTTTTTCAGATAAAAGTAGGAAGATTTTATTACGGAGGAAATCTGCTGTTTAAAAGATAGTCCAGCATCAATCAGCATGAGGTTTCGTACCTTTTCTGAACTAACGAGGTCAGAGCCTCCAAGCTCCAGGCTAGTTGGGTGATCGTGGGATATTTTTGATGACCGGGGTCCCCTCACCAAGAGTAACTCTGTTTTGTCGGGTTTAATTTGAGACAGCTAGCATTCATCCATTCTATGAGGTTTATTAAGCAACTGTTTATGCAGCATGCTGGGTCTGTAGTATCTGGAGCAAAGAAGAAGTGGAGTTGTGTGTCCTCAGCGTAACAGTGATACCTTAGGCCATGTCGCTTAATGATGTCCTTCAGTGGAAGTAAGTAAATTGTGAATATCATAGGAGACAGGATGGATCATTGTGAAACTTCGCAGGCCAGTTCTGTTGGTGCTGATGAGCTTGATCTCTGTGATCTACCAGCATAACATTTTAAACCAGTTAAGGACTGTGCCTCCTAGACCACAGATGTGCTTCAAGCGCTCTATTAGAATCCTATGGTCAATGGTGTCAAATGCAGCTGAGAGATCCAGCAGGATTAGGATGAAGTAATCACCTTTGTCTCTTGCCATGAGGAGATCATTTAGCACTTGGACTAGTGCTGTTTCAGTGCTGTGTCGGCATTTGAAGCTTGACTGAAAAGGATCGAATATATTCAGGCGTGATAGATGGGCTTCAAGTTGAGTTGCCACTTCTTTTTCAATTATTTTCCCCAGAAATGGGATGTTGGATACTGGATACTGGTCTGTAATTAGACATGCAGTCTGCATCTAGTAAAGGTTTATTTAGTAGTGTTTTTATCGCAGCTTCTTTTAGAGGATCTTGGAAGTCTCCTGTTTTTAGTGAGCACTGCACTATTTTTTTGAGGGCTGGGGTGAGTCAGATCAGGGTCTAAGTCACACGTAGTAGGGTGCAACTTTTGTATGGTGTTTTTAACTCCTTTTATATCCACATTTGTAAAAGCGGACCATAAATTGGGGCAATCTGGTATTCCATTGTAGAGGTTCTGGTGTGTAACTGTTTGGCCTGCTGTGATAGCGGTTCGGATTGAGGAAATCTTGTCTCTGAAGAAGTTCGCAAATGCTTCACATTTATCCTGAGAAAAGTTGGTGGTGCTAAGCATGCATGCTGGTTTGCAGAGCCTTTCTACTGTGCGAAACAGTTGCCTGGGTCTATTGTGGGAGAGTGCAATTTCGTGTGATAAAATTGAAGATTTTTTTCTGAGTTATCTTGGATTGATATTTATTTAGATGTTTGATAAGAGCGGCTTTATCCTCTGGATCTTATGTTCTGCACCACTTTCTCTCGAGTTTACTTTCTGTTCTTTTCATTTCTCTGATGGAGCTATCAAACCATGGTGCATATTGTGGGTTTTGACATTGCGTATGCGAGTTGGTGCAATGCTTTCTAGGGTGTCTCTCATGGTTTCGTTGTAGAGTCGGACTAAGGAGCTGGGGTGTTCACAGGTGCCCATTAGTTCACTTAGATCCATTTGTGATGCTACATCCAGTGGTGTAACCCCTTTTAATGAGTGGTGTTTGACCAGGTTCTGAGGCTGGTGTCTGGTTGATTGTGATACAATGTAAAAGTGAATGGAGTGGTGGTCTGACCAAGTAACTGGGTTTACAGTTACTGGTGAAACTTCTAGTCCAGACAGGAACACTAGATCAAGTGTATGACCTTTTCTGTGGGTGGGAGTGGCGACGATTTGTGTGAAGCCGAGTGTACTCATCATCAAGCTAAGGAGATCCTGCCCAAGCAGGGATAGGGTGTTGTCAATCCAAGTGTTGAAGTCTCCTAATATAAGCCATCTGGGGTGTTCAGGGAGCAAGATAAAAGGTCTGTGAGTTCCTGAAGAAATCTCTTCCCATCTCCTGGGGGTCTGTATATTAGCAGTATTCTGAATCATTTCTCTATTGAGAGGCTGGCAGCTACGCATAAAAAAGATTGGGTTTTGTGGACTGATATTGGTCTGGGATTTAAGAATGATTTTGCACAGATCATAACTCCGCCTCCCTTGCGATCTTGTCTCGGGTGGTGGAACACCATGTAATTGTCTGGAATAGCTGCCTCTAGAATAGGCCCTGCATTTTCATCTAACAAGGATTCTGTGATGCATGCTAATCAGCATGTTTCCATAAGGTCGGCAATAATAGCTGTTTTGTTCTTTATTGATTTGGCATTGCAATGGATTGCTCTGATAGGACAGTCTTGGGATTCTGAGTTTTTGCTCTGTACTTTGGAGACAGTGTGTCTTCAAATGGGGATCACACAAAGAGATTTTCTTGATTTGATAGTGCAGTTTTTGTGGTTTTTAGGTTGGATCACTTCAATTGGGCTTGCGGGTGGACAGGGTGGTGGAGCAGCTGTCAGGATATAGAACTTTAAATTGCATTAACTTCTACTACTGAATTTGTCGTTTTTGGTTTAAAGTAAGCTCTAATCTGTGTATAAAAAAATTCCTAATGAACAATTACTGGAGAGACACAATTTTAGGTAGGGGAAGTGAACTGGAAAAGGTTTTTAGAATAAACTGAAAGAACTAGGAGGGGGAGGGGAGATGCATAGAACGAAATCAGCAGACATATATAATGAAGCCCCCAACCCAAGATACAAGCAAACAAGATCATTATCCACTAAGAGTACTTTGTCTGGGGTTGGGGTTTGTAGCTTCTATGAAAGTCAATATGTTCCAGACCCTATTGGATGTTAGCAAGCTTGTCAGGGTTATCAGGTGTTGGAGGAGACCTGTTGCATGCACTCCCTATACAGCCTAATACCTCTTTTCAAGAGGATTGTAATCACTTTATTTTGAAGGAATTATTTCAAGAAGGCTGCACTGAGGGTGCAGTCAGCAGTTTCCTCCCAACTTTCAAATGAAAATCATCCTTTTACCCCATTTAGAGTCATGGTTCAATACTCTAAACATTCCAAAAGAGGGCTGAACAGGATCTTATGAGACTTTTAGACAATTGTATATCTCGATGGTAGAAACAATAAGTTGTCTAAATTGGAGAGGGAAACAATACTAAAGTTACAAGAAAATTATGATCTAGTAATATGTGCTGCCGACAAGTTCAGTAGCTGTGATGAACCATGATCAGTTTATAGCGGAAGCCCTCTGACTATTAGGTAATAGAAATCAGTGTGATCTGTTAAGTATTGATCAAGCTAAAAAGTTCCAGAGAGAGATAAGAAATCTGATAGATGATGGAAGAGAGAGAGATTTTTTAGATGAAGACACATTTATAGCTATATGTTTTGAAAACCCCAACATACCAGTGTTTAATCCCCTAGCTAAAAAACACAAATTCTTAGAGATGGTCATGGAATGTCCTATTGTTAGTGGGATAAGTTTACTATTGGAACATCTTTCCCAATAGTTGGATAGTATACACCAACCATTGATATAGAATTTACCTAGCCACCTGACAGATACAAACATTTATTGAATTTGATTGAGGATGTGTCATACAAGTTTGACTGGTTAACATACAATTGATGTAAGAGCCCTTTACTCACCTATTCCTCATGAAGGGAGAATGTTTTTTTAAATTGATGCCTGAAATTTGAGGATGAGTTTTGTGACTTCATTGTGCAAGTCACAAGATTTTAGTTAACCCTCAACTATTTCAAATTTGAGTGAAAATGGAGATGACCTTGAATGGATGTTGGCAAAAAGAGAAGTATTCTGGATATTCAAACTGAAAACCAGGATCCCACAAGGGTTGAATTCTGAATATGATCTCATTAATTTTTGGTACTAATTCATATATGGTGATAATATGAATAAACATTAAAGAATAAAGAGAACAAACCACTGTTAAGATGAACAGGTAAATATACAAAGTAAAAATACATACAAAAGAACAAACAACCAAACAAATACATAAATTAATATGAGTAAGCAGATAAAATGAGAGATAAAGTCCATGTGTAAGATAAATATGTTCAGTTATTTCTAGCCATCAATTTGGTTGCAATTAGAAATGAGTTAACCTTAAACATGTTTAATATACCTGGGCAGTGGATATGCACTATCATTTGACTAAGGAGAAGAATTGAGATCTTTACAGAGAAGTATTAATGTCTTAAGAAAAAGATTAATCAATTTATATAGTTTATTATAAGGTGTCTAAAACCCAATACTTGTAATTGAGAATATGTCCACCTTATGATGTCATTGTGTTTTATTCAATAATATTTCAATGAGTGTTTTAAATGTTAAACAGATGCTAATTAGGCTACACAGCTATGACTAAAGCATGGAGCCGAAAAACGTCAGTTGGTCTTTTTTGGCACCATTTAAGATCCTAATGTTCTGTATTGGTCTTACTGATATGAAGAAATTAAAGGAATGTGTTTTAACGTTGATCATCTTGACCCCCTTGATGTTTTGCAACTTTGTGATTTTGCTATTAAAACACATTTGGGTTTACCACATAGGAATGTAAAATGCTAATATAAAATACTTTTAATAATATGTTGTTTGTGGCTTTGTAACATTGTTGCGCAATACAACTTAACATTTCTCCAAACCTACACATAAGTAAGAATCTGAAATAAGATAAATAATGTTATACCAAATAATCTTCTGTTCTAAATATAATTACATGTTCTAGGGCCAGATTATGAGTGGTGTGCAGTTATGCACAAATAATATTCAGATAGATTACGAGTTTGGCGTTATGATTGAAAAAGCAGTGTTATGGCCCATAATGCTGCTTTTTCCCTAATGCTGCTATTACAAGTCTTGTAGGTAAAAACCCATTGAAAAAGGTCTTTTTAAAAAGTACGGTACTGATGTTGCGTGACAGGCTAAAAGTTGTGCGGTACCTATTGTACCTATTAACCCCTAAACCCGCCGCCCTTCCGCATTGCAAACACTATTTAAATATTATTAACCCCTAATCTGCCGTCTGCCCAAACCACCCCTATAATAAACCTATTAACCCCTAAACTGTAAGCCCCCCACAATGAAATATACTTAAATAAATTATTAACCCCTAAACCGAATTCCCCCACAACGAAACATACTAAAATAAACTATTAACTCCAAAACCTAATGACCCCCTAACTTTATATTAAAATTACAATTTCCCTATCTTAAATTAAATTAAAACTTACCTGTCAAATTAAATAAATTAATTTTAAACTAACAATTAAACTAAGATAATTATTAAACTGCAATTTAACTACCAATTAAATTAAACGAAACTACACATTAAAAAAATCCTAACACTACTCTAAAAATTAAAAAAAGTATCTAATTACAAAAAAATTACTAAATTACAAAAAACAAACACTAAATTACGAAAAATAAGAAACAAATTATCAAAAATAAAAAAGAATTACACCTAATCTAATAGCCCTATCAAAATAAAAAGCCCCCCAAATAAAAAAACACCTAGGGCGCGATCCGATATAGATCGTAGTTTGCGGCGCAAGCGAGGGAACCCCCGCCGCCCATAGTTTCAGCTCGCAACTCAAGCTATCCCATATACGGCGCCGTCAGATGCTAAAGTGCCGTAAGTCGGATAAACCAGCGATGTCCAGAAATCTGCGTAAGTACAAATTTCTGGAGTCGCCAGTGACTTACGGCACTTTATAAACTGCCAGCGCCTACAAAACCTGACTAAGTTATAAAATCTCCAGTACTGTCTAACACGCCTTCCAAACATAGCCCGACACGTATACCCCTCTATCCTCAATCCCCCCTCTTACTCCTAACAATAAATATATTAACCCCTAAACCGCCGCTTCCGGACCCCGCCGCACCTAATAAAGTTATTAACCCCTAAACGCCACTCCCGGACCCCGCCGCCACCTACATTAACAATCCCCTAATGTGAGCTCCTACCCCGCCACCAGCTACATTAACTACCCCCTAATGTGAGCTCCTACCCCGCCGCCAGATACATTAACTACCCCCTAATGTGAGCTCCTACCCCGCCGCCAGCTATATTAAAATTATTAACCCCTAATTTAATCCCCCTACACTGCTGCCAGCTATATTAAATTAATTGAACCCTAATCTAATCCCCCTATACTGCCGCCACCTATATTAAATTAATTAACCCCTAATCTAATCCCCCTATACTGCCGCCACCTATATTAAATTAATTAACCCCTAAAATACTAAACTATCCCTACCACTAAACCTAAGTCTAACCCTACAAATAGCCCTGAAAAGGGCTTTTTGCGTGGCATTACCCCAAAGTAAACAGCTCTATTGACAGCCCTTAAAAGAGCTTTTTGCGGGGCTTTGCCCCAAAGTAATCAGCTCTTTTACCAGCCCTTAAAAGGGCTTTTGGCGGTGCATTGTCACAAAGAAATCAGCTCTTTTGCCTATAATCTAAATCTCCATATACCGCCGCCACCTATAATAAATGTATTACCCCCTAATCTAATCTCCCTACACCACCGCCACCTATATTAAATAGATTAACCCCTAATCTGACCCCCCTACACCACCGCCAGCTATTTTAACTATATTAACCCTAATTATATTAGGGTTAATATAGTTAATATAGTTATTATATATATTAACTATATTAACCCTAATTATATTAGGGTTAATATAGTTAATATCGTTATTATATTATATATATATTAACTATATTAACCCTAATTATATTAGGGTTAATATCGTTATTATATTATATATATATTAAGTATAACAACCCTATCTAACTCTAACACCCCTAACTAAATTCTTATTAAAATAAATCTAATTGGGGGGGGGCGGAGCCAACTACCCTAATGGCCGGCCGCATGTTGCAAGAGCTCTGGCTCTAATTTGTGAATTTTGGAGTCATACCACGATCTATGATATGATTATACATCACGGCTGAACATATCTAAATGCCCTCTTCATATAGCTTTCTGCTCATCTAACCTGGGTAACTATATACTTAATACAGCCTGACTTGAGTCTTGTGGCGTGGCCCAGGAGGAGCAGTCTAGTGGCGCAGCTGCTGGAGATTTTACAACGTTGGAGACGAGTCTGGCACACTATATGAGTCACATAACTACTACTACTTGCACCCAGATTGCTGAACTGCCCTGCCGGGAAAGCCTTAGAGGACACTGTTTAGGCAATATTATTGGGTTCCCTTTCAGAAAAAGTGACGCGGCAAAAATATATCAATGAAATGACGGCAGTGAAGGATTGGGAGCGGATAGCTTTGAACTACATTGAGGCCTCTTACTGGCTCTTAGAGACCCAGCTTTTCAAGGTTTTCGCCAAAACAACCTATAACCATATTACCCCTACTTTGGGGGGTCTTGGACAAGACATTTGCAGCGCGAGGGGCACCATGCTGGGCACAGCTACCTGTAACTCTAAGGCGGAGGCTCCGCTTTATAATATTGAGCCGCACCAGCAATCTCAAGTTTGTAGATGGATGTACACAGGCCAGCGCATATCTAGTTTATCATTAGCTTCTGAGGACCTCTGCGCACTCGGGCCTAACCCCTGCCAAGCTGCCGGAGAGACGCACATATCACCGGGGGTAGCAGATTGTGTCTATCTAGCTACACGCTTTGTTCTTAGGCTGCCCGTGGGGACACGGGACTTTAAAAACATTCAGCTCTCACCCTTAACCTTTTCTGTAGCCGCGGAGCTTGAGACACATAAAGCCTCAGATCACTATATGGCCCCAGCGGCTTTACCTTGCACTCCGATGAAGGCTCCCAGTTTCATATCTTGTCAGCTGCTGGACTCGGCTCCTGCGCCAACACCTGGCTTCACCAGCAGCATCGAGGCTCTCTTTGATTCCCCTGCACTCGTTAAGGGTGATTTGCCTGAGGACACCCAGCGATACAGACATTCCTTGTTGTCAGCACAAAATGACATAAAATTGGGCATCGGCTGAAGCCGACTAGCCAAAGAAATCTTATACCGCTGCTTTACTGAACTCTCTTCTTGCAGTTTGGTCTAGAAGACTTTCTAGTTACAGTTCGCTGGTCTCTGCTGCTGGCTCATGTTAAGTATTGGGCATTACGTTATATTATTATGTCCTAGTTGATTTTATTACTTTATAGTCTAGTTCACAGTCCTTTATACACACCATATCTCCCATTGTGCTTTATGCTAGTTAATCAGATCTACTTGGAACCTTGTTTATTTTTGCTTATGTCTGTTAGTATATGACTTATATCTGATATGTATGGGTGTCATTTGCACTTAGCATGCTTATATTCTCCTAATTGAGTCATTTATTTACAAATTCTGGTCCCTGCTACTTATCTATATAAGCTACTAAAGCTACTGGTCTATGTATTAGAAAATAGTATATACCACATCCTGCCTACAAATGTATGGGTTTTATATGTAAGATGTCAGTTATTAATGGCCCCCCTAGAGGTTATTTCTTTAACCCTGCATAGATCGCACATTAGGTCGCCAAAGAAGATCTGTTGTCCCCTACCATCCTGCATATTTTTAGGGGCTTGGATGTCTGCGGCCGGGACGTCTGAGCCTCCCACTCCCAATTATATAGACATGTTAGGCAACATATATGCTGATAGAAGACCACATGACTAGTTGGACAGAATCAACACTCCTTATTAGATTCATACATATGCCTTAGCGATAGTACCAGATTTTTGTTTCACAACAACGCCTACATATTACTATGTGCAACCTATCCTGTTGGAGTGAAGCTGCCCTCAGATCCACCTTAATTATTATACAGTGACTACCATATATTATCAAATTTCATATTACCTAGTTAGAACTTAGCTGATCTGGAAAGAGATTAGAAGCTACAAATAACTTGTCCTTAGGCTTGGCAGCTTAGCTCACAAGCGCCCTACTGGGTGCTCCCCTGGTTTAACCTAAGATTTAGTGTGAAGTCCCATAACTTACTAGGGGGCACATAGCTATATTGCGATATGCAGATATAGCCAGAAGATTGTCACACTGTCTTCGGTGTAGGCAGGTCCTGCACTATTATCAGCATTTACGCCCTTATTATACACAGCATCTTGATCAAGCTCCATAAACTAAGTTAGCCCTTTGAATATAGTACTTGAGGCCCTCCGGACCAGACATACCCTTAGCCCAATACTTATTTAGAATATAAGGCGTTTACCACGTTTCAGATAACCACCTCCCCCCCCCCCCCCCCTTGCTACTATCCTCTAATGTACCTCCTAGATAAGGAGGCCTCTCTATGCGGTCTTTCTAACCAGTACCGCAACCTACCCCATCTATTTTCTATGTTTCTATGTGCAGCTTTTCACTCTACCATAAAATTGACTCTATTTCTCCTATTTAGTCAAGCGAAACTGTTAAGCTTCACTTACAAATTGAGTTACAAGTTTTAAGTTTAGTATTTTCAATTTTATCATACTACTTATATATTACAAAAACTTGTTTTGCTGTGTTATAAAAAAATAAGGAAGACACATGAAGACCATTCGCTATTTACATATTGTGAAATATATGCCATAACTAATGTTTATATTTGACTTACTTTGAGAATTCTGAATACATTTCTATGGCAAGTTTGTGTATTATAAACATTCCTACAGATCTAGCTTATGTATAATTTTACATTCCTGTATATTCTCATGTTTATATGGCTTCGTGATGATATGCATGTAACCTTATTGCTTTTTCTTTGTCTTCAATAAAAAGAATATTTAAAAAAAAAAAAAAAAAAAAAAAAAAAATCTAATTAATATTATTAATTAAAATATTCCTATTAAAATCTAAATACTTACCTATAAAATAAACCCTAAGATAGCTACAATGTAATTAATAATTACATTGTAGCTATTTTAGGGTTTATATTTATTTTACAGGTAACTTGGTATTTATTTTAACTAGGTACAATAGCTATTAAATAGTTCAAATAATTACCAATTTACCTGTAAAATAAATCCTAACCTAAGTAACAAATACACCTACACTATCAATAAATTAAATAAACTACAAATATCTAAACTAAAATACAATTAAATAAACTAAACTAAATTACAAAAAAAAACACTAAATTACAAAAAATAAAAAAAGATTTCAAGAATTTTAAGCTAATTATAACTATTCTAAGCCCCCTAATAAAATAACAAAGCCCCCCAAAATAAAAAAAATCCCTACCCTAAACTAAATTACAAAAGTTAACAGCCCTTAAAAGCTCTTTTGCCTATAAAAAAAACACAATACCACCCCTCAACATTACAACCCACAACATTACAACCCACCACCCACATACCCCTACTCTAACCCAAACCCCCCTTAAATAAACCTAACACTAAGCCCCAGAAGATCTCCCTACCTTGAGTCGTCTTCATCCAATCCGGGCGATGTCTTCATCCAAGCGGCAAAGAAGAAGTCTTCCATCCGGCGATGTCTTCATCCAAGCGGCAAAGAAGAAGTCTTCCATCCAGAGATGTCTTCATCCAAGCGGCAAATAAGAAGTCTTCCATCTGGCGATGTCTTCATCCAAGCGGCAAAGAAGAGGTCCTCCATCGGGGCAAAGTTTTCTTCCAAGCGGCATCTTCAATCTTCTTTCTTCAGCCCTCCGACGCGGAACATCCATCTGGCCCGACGACTGAACCACGAATGAAGTTTCCTTTAAATGACGTCATCCAAGATGGTGTCCCTCAAATTCCGATTGGCTGATAGGATTCTATCAGCCAATCGGAATTAAGGTAATAAAATCTGATTGGCTAATTCAATCAGCCAATCAGATTCAAGTTCAATCCGATTGGCTGATCCAATCAGCCAATGAGATTGAGCTCGCATTCTATTGGCTGTTCCAAGCTCAATCTAATCTAAGAAATATACGAGCGTAACTTATAGGTTACGCCGTATATAGGATACCAAACCCGTGTCTACAATAAACTACCAATGGCTTTTAAAAGGAATTCAGCTCTTTTACCTGTAAAAAAAATACAAACACCCCCCCAACAGTAAAACCCACCACCTCCACAACCAACCCCCCCAAATAAAATAACTCTAAAAAACCTAAGCTCCCCATTGCCCTGAAAAGGGCATTTGTATGGGCATTGCCCTTAAAAGGGCATTTAGTTCTTTTACATGCCCAGACCTTAATAAAAAAATAAAACCCACCCAAAAAAACCTTAAATAAACCTAACACTAACCCCCAACGATCCACTTACAGTTATTGAAGTCCCGCTTGAAGCATTCATCCAGCTGGCAAGAAGTCTTCATCCAGGCGGCCTCTTCAATCTTCATCCAGCCGGCGAAGTCCTCATCCATGTGGCAAAAAGTCTTCATCCAGGCGGCATCTTCTATCTTCATCCATCCAGTGTGGAGCAGGTCCATCCTGAAAACATTCAGCGTGGAGCATCCTCTTCATACGGCCGCCAGTTTCAATCAGCCAATAGGATTTGAGCTGCTAAAATCTTATTGGCTGTTCCAATCAGCCAATAGGATTTAAGCAGCGCTCATTCTATTAACTGTTCCAATCAGCCGATAGGATTGAGCTCTCATCCTATTGGCTGATTGGAACAGCAAATAGAATGAGAGCTGCTCTAATCCTATTGGCTGATTGGAACAGCCAATAGGATTTTAGCAGCTTTAATCCTATTGGCTGATTGAAATCTTTCAGCCAATAGGAATGCAAGGGATGCCATCTTGGATGACGTCACTTGCATTGAAGTTCCAGTTTACGGTGGCGACAGTATGAAGAGGATGCTCCGTGCCAGATGTCTTCAGGAAGGACCGCGCCGGATGGATGAAGATAGAAGATGCCATCTGGATGAAGACTTCTTGCCGCATGGATGAGGACTTCGCTGGCTGGATGAAGATGGAAGAGGCCGCCCAGATGAAGACTTCTTGCCGCATGGATGAGGACTTCACCGGCTGGATGGATCCTTCAAGCGGGACTTCAATAACTGTAAGTGGATCGACTTGGGGTTAGTGGTTTTTTGGATGGCTTTTATTTTTAGTTTAGGGTCTGGGCATGTAAAAGAGCTAAATGCCCTTTTAAGGGCAATGCCCATACAAATGCCCTTTTCAGGGCAATGGGGAGCTTAGTTTTTTTTAGATATTTATTTTATTTGGGGGGTTGGTTGTGGGGGTGGTGGGTTTTATTGTTTGGGGGGTGTTTGTATTTTTTTACAGGTAAAAGAGCTGATATCTTTGGGGCAATGCCCCACAAAAGGCCATTTTAAGGGCCATTGTTAGTTTATTGTAGGATAGGGTTTTTTTTTATTTGGGGGGGCTTTTTATTTTGATAGGGCTATTAGATTAGGTGTAATTCTTTTTTATTTTTGATAATTTATTTCTTTTTTTGTAATTTAGTGGGGGTTTTATTATGTAATTTAGTTATTTTTATTTTTAGTAATTTTAGTGTTTACTTTTTTTTGTAATGTTAGGTTTTAGTGTAAGGCAGGTTAGGTTTTATTTCACAGGTAAATTTGTATTTATTTTAACTAGGCAGTTAGTAAATAGTTAATAACTATTTACTAACTAGTCTACCTAGTTAAAATAAATACAAACTTACTTGTGAAATAAAAATAAAACCTAAGCTAGCTACAATATAACTATTAGTTATATTGTAGCTAGCTTAGGTTTTATTTTACAGGTAAGTATGTATTTAGTTTTAAATAGGTATTATTTAGTTAATAATTGTAACTTTAATTTAGCTATATTTTTATTATGTTAAAGTTAGGGGGTGTTAGGGTTATGCCGGATTAGCGCATCCTCAGAGCTCAGGTTAACTGTTACGCTCGAATAAAAGTTGTACAAAAAACATAAAAAATACATTTGAAGTACAGTTATACTCACAATAATACTATCAAATAAAAATTATTTAAACAAAATTGCAATAAAAAGTTATAAGGGCTCAAAGATAAGACTGCAAAGGGCTTTAACATAGAGATACATACATACACATGTCTAAAGATGTATATGTGTGCCTGTATGTATACATATATATATATATCAGAAGAGAAGAACAGCACTCCTTGTTCAGAGAAGAATTGCCTGGTATTTCGGCGCTGGACTGTCATTGGGTAGGGGTCAGACTGATATGCTACAGGATATCTTTTCGCTGTGAAAAGGCATAGAGGCCTATTTTTCAAGCTCCGAATGGAGCTTGAAGGTCCATGTTTCTGGCGAGCCTTTAGGTCTGAAGACCGCTGCTCCATAACCCTGTCTGCCTGCTCTGAGCAGGCGGACAGAGATCGCCACAATTCAACCCGATCGATTACGATCTGGTTGATTGACTCCCCCCTGCTGGCAGCTGATTGGCCTTGAATCTGCAGGGGGCAGCGTTGCACCAGCAGCTCACAATGGTGCAATGCTGAATACGGAGAGCGTATTGCTCTCCGCATTCAGCGAGGGGGCAAATAGGCATAGTGTGCTAAAAGAGCGTGCACCCTGAGTTGCAATAGAAATGAACAGGCATGGAAGTTATTCTAGCTTTTGTTCTATCTCAGGAGTGCTGTTCTCTCTCTTCTGATATATATATATATATATATATATATATATATATATATATATATATATATATATATATATATATATGTATATATATATATATATATATATATATATATATATGTTTATATGTGTGTACAGATGTATTTATGTGTGTATTTATGTATTTACTTTTCAGATTAAAGATTATTTAAATATTTTTGTTTTCCAGTCATGTGTAACAGAATAGGGTCCCTATGTATTAGGTTTAGCATATATCTCTTTCCAGACTCCTTTATGTTTAATGTTAACAAGTGCTAATGCTTTCAATGTACAGACTACATAGCGTTAATGAAATTTTATCCAATCACTAATCAGCAAAGGGTTTTTAAATGTATCAGGCACTTTTCACAAACAGGCTATGATTACGGGCAACGCCCGAAACGCGTAAGCCAGTGTGCCACGCTATCCAGCATACTGATTTTGACCGCTGTATATACTTCTTTTAAATGAAGACGAATAAATGTTATGTTTTATTTTAATACAAGGAGCGTGTTACCTTTTTTGATTTTTATGTATTTAAAGACATAAACTCATAAATACATCTGAACACACGTGTATATATATATATATATATATATATATATATATATATATATATATATATATATATATATATATATATATATATACAGTATATACAGGGCTCAAAATTTCCACTAGTCCACTAGCCAATGGCGAGTGAAAATTTAAAGGGACACTAAACCCAAATTTTTTCTTTCATGATTCAGGTAGAGAATACAATTTTAAACGGCATTCCATTTTCCTTCTATTATCTAATTTGCTTAATTCTTTAGATATAATTTGTTGAAGAAATAGCAATGTACAAGGGTTAGCCAATCACATGAGGCATCTATGTGAAGCCACCAATCAGCAGCTATTAAGCCTATCTAGATATGCTTTTCAGCAAAGGATATCAAAAGAATTAAACAAATTAGGTAATCAAAGCAAACTATTGCATGATTTTTCTGAATCCTGAAAGAAAAAATTGGGTTCCATGTCCCTTTAATGGCGGAGAGTGAAAGTTAGTTAATGAATGTTGAGTCTAAAGTTTATTTTTACCAAAGGATTTTATATTACATTTAATATTACAATCTTAAAGTATTAACAGTCCCTTTACAATAGTATTATTATGAAGGGCTTGTATGAGAGTAAAACTAGTATGACATTATTTGAGCATACTGTAGTTATTTTTCATAAAAAAGATGAAAGACATAATTCTTTTTAGTTTAACTGTTTTCGTATTATTTTATATTTCCCATAGTAAACCACAGAGAGAAACATACTCATACCAAAGTGTTGTGAAACGCACCTCCTTTGTGATATGGACAGTGTTTTCAGAGATGGAAATGAAACAGTGGAGAACACGTGACTTTTGGTCTATTATGCTGATGATTGCTTTAATGTGGTTTATCAGACTTTATCTACATTACTGTAGCCAATGGGTTTTTCTTCAGGTCATTTCTATTCCCGTCATAAAGTAAGTACTGTTTAGAATATTAATAACTACTTAAAACAAATAGGGTAGAACTGGAATATTTAGGTTCATAAATAAAGTTTGAAGAAAGGAAAAGTAGTTAAAAAATATTGGGCCATATTACAAGTGGCGTGCTATTTAGTGCTTTTACTCAAGTCATAAAACCTCCAGAAGTAAATTTTTGTTCGTGGGGGTTAGTGTATGTATTACAAATTGAATTTTGAACTTTTGCGTGTAAGCGAAATCTGATGTGTGCTAACTATAGGACAGATATTGGGGCATATCTATCAAGCTCCGGATAGAGCTTGAGGCCCCGTGTTTCTGGCGAGCCTGCAGGCTCGCCAGAAACACCAGTTATAAAGCAGCGGTCTAAAGACCGCTGCTCCATAACCTGTCCGCCTGCTCTGAGCAGGCGGACAGACATCGCCGCAATTTAACCCGATAGAGTACGATCGGGTTGATTGACACCCCCCTGCTGGCGGCCGATTGGCCGCGATTCTGCAGGGGGCGGTGTTGCACCAGCAGCTATTGTGAGTTGCTGGTGCAATGCTGAATACGGAGAGCGTATTGCTCTCCGTATTCAGCGAGGTCTGGCGGACCTGATCCGCACTGTCGGATCAGGTCCGCCAGACTTTCTTAAATAGAGGCCATTGTCACCACCCTAACTTCTTCAATGTCAAGCACAGAAAAAAACAATATAATACTTATTGCTTGCGTGCTAACCTGACAGGAGTTATTAATATTTCTGTGAGGGTGAGGGAAGGTGTGGAACTCAGTATGCAGGAATGTAAACCAGAACAAGAAAGTCTTTTCTTGAACAAACTTCAATGAGGTAATGCAAAGAAACAACAGGTAAAGCATTAAAAGGACAAAATCCAACCTGAAGATAATCAAATCAAAAGTATTTTGCAGAGAAGTACAACTGACAATGTACTGGTGATTGAGAAAAGAAAATTAACACTTTAAGTACAAATCTCTCAACAGGCACAGATTACCCAGTGGGTACTGCTGGTTAGGTCTGTTTTAAAATGTCCAGGAACAAGGTAAGCATACACAGGTATTACAGTAGAGATAGCAGAAAAAGAGCTTCTCAGCACTAGCTGAAACCATATGACCAAAATATTACCCAGAGATGCGATTCAAAGCCAAAAAGTTATAGCGGTAGTGACACAAATCACTTATTTATATAGAGGAAAAATCCACTTACAATCAATGTCCTAGTGCGATCCACAGTCCATTTCATCTCACCTCCGTGAGATCTTAAGCACCATATCGCTCACTGATTCTGCAGCCTTACTCCTCGTGTGCCTTCCCAATGCAAACACTTCCAGGTAGAGGTTCACTATCTCGGTAGGTGGTGTAAGAGTCCAATGGTACAGTCCAATAAGCATACATCCAGAAAAAATGCCAGAATGCCTCAGTCATCACCACTTTATTATTCCTTAAAAATTACCCAACGTGGCCAAAGCATACAAAAAAGTTAAAGTCAGAAACAATGCAGTGGGACACACATCACAGCAAAAGACGCGTTTTGGGATTTCCCCATACTCACAACAGTTGTGAATACGGGGCAATCCCGAAAAGTGTCCTTTGCTGGGATGTGTGTCGCACTGCAATGTTTCTGATATAATCTTTTTTGTATGCTTTGGTCCACATTCGGTAATTTTTAATGAATAATAAAGTGGTGATTGAGCTGTTCTGGTGTTTTTTCTGGATGTATGATTACAGTAGAGATGTTTGGTTTCAGAAGCAAGGTAAGCATACACAGGTATCACGACAGAGATGCTTGGTTTCAGAGGCAAGGTAAGCATACACAGGTATCACGGCAGAGGTGATTGGTTTCAGCAGCAAGGTAAGCATAAATAGGTATCACAGCAGAGGTGTTTGGTCTCAGCAGCAAGGTAAGCATACATAGGTATCACAGGTGAGGTGCTGAGTCTCAGAAGCAAGGTAAGCATACACAGTTATCACAGCAGAGGTGCTTGGTCACAGCAGCAAGGTAAGCATACACAGGTATCACAGGTGAGGTGTTGAGTCTCAGAAGCAAGGTAAGCATACACACGTATAACAGCAGAGGTACTTTGTCCCAGCAGCAAGGTAAGCATACACAGGGACCACAGGTGAGGTGCTGAGTCTCAGAAACAAGGTAAGCATACACAGGTATCCCAGCAGAGGTGCTTTGTCTCAGCAGCAAGATAAGCATACACAAGTATCACAGGTTAGGTACGGCATCTCAGAAGCAAGGTAAGCATGTACAGGTATGATAGCAGAGGATACTTAGCTTCAGAGGCAGGGTATGCACAGGAATCAGGAACAGGAACCAGCAGAAAATAACCTACTTAGGCAATAAGACAGTACAGAGTGGTGTACTGAGTAGCCTTTTATAGGGACTCCCACACCTGCGCCCTCCAGGTGGGAGTTCCTGTAATCATTAACTGGCCCTTTAAATCTAGGAAGCACATGGCAGTGCTGCAGCTGCAGTAGCTAGTTAGTCTTGGCGTCTCTCCACATGGGACGCCGAGACGGAATGCCGGGGGTCCTGCATTTGCCACGCCTAGGCCCGGGTAAGGACTCTAACAATTTCACATTCTAATGTTTTTCACACACAGGAAAATGTTATTTTTATTAAATAGGTGTTTCAATATATATATATATATATATATATATATATATATATATATATATATATATATATATATATATATATACTGTATATATATATATATTACATTAACAGTATCATATATGTGTATATATATATATATATATATATATATATTCACACAGTAAATATATATACAGTATATATATATATATATATATATATATATATATATATATATATATATATATATATATATATATATATATATATATATATATATACAGGGAGTGCAGAATTATTAGGCAAGTTGTATTTTCGAGGATTAATTTTATTATTGGACAACAACCATGTTCTCAATGAACCCAAAAAACTCATTAATATCAAAGCTGAATAGTTTTGGAAGTAGTTTTTAGTTTGTTTTTAGTTATAGCTATTTTAGGGGGATATCTGTGTGTGCAGGTGACTATTACTGTGCATAATTATTAGGCAACTTAACAAAAAACAAATATATACCCATTTCAATTATTTATTTTTACCAGTGAAACCAATATAACATCTCAACATTCACAAATATACATTTCTGACATTCAAAAACGAAACAAAAACAAATCAGTGACAATATAGCCACCTTTCTTTGCAAGGACACTCAAAAGCCTGCCATCCATGGATTCTGTCAGTGTTTTGATCTGTTCACCATCAACATTGTGTGCAGCAGCAACCACAGCCTCCCAGACACTGTTCAGAGAGGTGTACTGTTTTTCCTCCTTGTAAATCTCACATTTGATGATGGACCACAGGTTCTCAATGAGGTTCAGATCAGGTGAACAGGGAGGCCATGTCATTAGATTTTCTTCTTTTATACCCTTTCTTGCCAGCCACGCTGTGGAGTACTTGGACGCGTGTGATGGAGCATTGTCCTGCATGAAAATCATGTTTTTCTTGAAGGATGCAGACTTCTTCCTGTACCACTGCTTGAAGAAGGTGTCTTCCAGAAACTGGCAGTAGGACTGGGAGTTGAGCTTGACTCCATCCTCAACCCGAAAAGGCCCCACAAGCTCATCTTTGATGATACCAGCCCAAACCAGTACTCCACCTCCACCTTGCTGGCGTCTGAGTCGGACTGGAGCTCTCTGCCCTTTACCAATCCAGCAACGGGCCCATCCATCTGGCCCATCAAGACTCACTCTCATTTCATCAGTCCATAAAACCTTAGAAAAATCAGTCTTGAGATATTTCTTGGCCCAGTCTTGACGTTTCAGCTTGTGTGTCTTGTTCAGTGGTGGTCGTCTTTCAGCCTTTCTTACCTTGGCCATGTCTCTGAGTATTGCACACCTTGTGCTTTTGGGCACTCCAGTGATGTTGCAGCTCTGAAATATGGCCAAACTGGTGGCAAGTGGCATCTTGGCAGCTGCACGCTTGACTTTTCTCAGTTCATGGGCAGTTATTTTGCGCCTTGGTTTTTCCACACGCTTCTTGCGACCCTGTTGACTATTTTGAATGAAACGCTTGATTGTTCGCTGATCACGCTTCAGAAGCTTTGCAATTTTAAGAGTGCTGCATCCCTCTGCAAGATATCTCACTATTTTTGACTTTTCTGAGCCTGTCAAGTCCTTCTTTTGACCCATTTTGCCAAAGGAAAGGAAGTTGCCTAATAATTATGCACACCTGATATAGGGTGTTGATGTCATTAGACCACACCCCTTCTCATTACAGAGATGCACATCACCTAATATGCTTAATTGGTAGCAGGCTTTCGAGCCTATACAGCTTGGAGTAAGACAACATGCATAAAGAGGATGATGTGGTCAAAATACTCATTTGCCTAATAATTCTGCACACAGTGTATATATAAAATAAAAATATTGTTTTCTATGTGAAAAACATAATTATATATATATATATATATATATATATATATATATATATATATATATATATATATATATATAATGTTAATGTAATATATATATATATATATATATATATATATATATATATATATATATACACACATACACAGGTATTTGATAAAAAATATATAGGAATATCAATTTAAAAATACAAGAACATTTCCCCCTATAGAAAGAACATTGGAATGTAAAATATTTACACTAAATACACTTAAATACTAGGCATAAAGTCTGAACAGAGGGCAGTCTATGTAAAGTGAAAGTATATTCTAGCCTTTTACAAATGCTAGGATTTTCTATTGAAACAAATAAAGGGGACTTTCATGAATTTATTTGTTTCAATAGTCAATCCTAGCATTTGTAAAACGCTAGGATTTACTTTCACTTTAAAATTACTGAAAAAAATAAACAAAATTATCAAAAATTAAAAAAATTTAACCTAAACTAATACCCCTATAAAAATACCCCCCCAAATAAAAACACCCCCTAATCTAAACTAAACTACCAATAGCCCTTGAAAGAGCCTTTTGTAAGACATTGCCCTAAGTTAAATAGCTCTTTTACCTAAAAAAAAGCCTAATTACCCCTTAACAGTAAAACTCCCCTACCCAACCAATCCTAAAGGGGCATTTGTATGGGCATTGCTCTTAAAAAGGCAATTAGCTCTTTTACAAACCAGCTCTTTTGTGCCGATAAAAAAAGAAATCCCTGATCTAAAAAAAAAAACACCCCAAAAAACAACATAAAAAGCTAATTCTAACCCCAAAATAGGTACTCACAGTTTCTGAAGTCCAGCCGCGAAGTTCTTCTTCCAGGCGGTGAAGGTCTTCATCCAGCACGGGGACATCTTCTGTCTTCTTCTGGAGCAATGGTGGCGCAGAGCAGAGGTAACCGTGGAGAAGGACCGGTGATCGCCGCCGGACTTCAGGAACTGTGAGTATCTATTTCGGGGTTAGACTTTTTTGGTGTTTTTTTTTTTGATTAGGGATTTTTTTTTCTGTTTGTAAAAGAGATGATTGCCCTATTAAGGGCTATGCCCATACAAATACCCCTTTAGGGGCAATGGGTAGCTTGGTTTTTTTTAGACTTAGGTTTTTTATTTTGGGGGGTTGGTTGGCTGGGGGGTTTTATTGTTAGGGGGTAATTGTTAATTTTTTTAGGTAAAAGAGCTGATTAACTTAGGGCAATTCCCCACATAAGTCCCTTTTAAGGGCTATTGGTAATTTAGTTTAGATTAGGGGTCGTTTTTAGTTTGCAGTTTACGTTGCATCCAGGTGGATTCTTTTGGCTGTGTGCGCAACTGACAACGGCGACAGACACGTTACAAACGTGATTATAGTATAGATTATTGTAGAATTATTATTTATGACAGTTCATTGTGCAAAAACATACAATGCCAAAAAGAAAAACTCTAGTTTTATTCCCTACTAATATCCTATTACCCTGTGTTAGATACAAAAATTAAAATGAAAACATTAAAAGTTTCCCAACTTAACTTCATCATTTGTATGTGTGACAAATACTTGGATGGTTTTGTTTCAATATTTATATATATAAACTTAACTGGTTACTATGATGAAAAAACATTGTTACATTAGTGTTGCTGTCTCGTTTCATCCCTTTATTGTATACCTTTGTGTATTATAATACATACTCTAACTTAGAGCATTTTAAATTTTAAATCTCTTGGATGCGTGCCCAACTGATAACGCAATTATAGTGCAGATTATTGTAGAATTATTATTTATACACACACACATACATGCATACAGTATGTGTGTGTATATATATATATATAAATATATATATATATATATATATATATATATATATATATATATATATATATATATATATATATATATATATATATATATACTGTATAATAGCACTTTGCAGTCAAATACATGGCCATATACCATATACCTTTGATCACTTAATATTTCTATGACTACTTTTTAGCAGAAAGTGTTTATATGAGTGCAACAGTTTATTTTAATGTGTTTATGTTGTGTTTGGTGCAACTTTTATTTTAGCCATAACCCTTTACACAAAGTCTTCAAGCACGCTAATCTGACATGCATTAAATTTGATTGCACCCAAGCGAAAGTATTTTCTTTCTAATTGTAATACACATGCAAATTAATGCACCCTCAATATTGCTATATTACGCATGCGATCAATTTAGTGTGCCTTTTGTAATCTAGCCCATTGTGAGCTAAAATAACCAAGCAATAAATTAAAAGGACAATAATAAATTCTTCCTTTTGTGTAATGCTTGTAATTAGTCCTTGCTCCCTAAAGAGCCCAAAAAGCTAATTCTGTAACATTCTAATGCTGCAAATCAAATAGCTGGCTTAGGAAATTGTTATCATTTTAAAAACATTAGTTATAAATTTTGCTTTTTGGCCTTCTTTAGGAGTGTTAGGCAAAGCCCACATAGAGCCAGATTACAAGTGGTGTGCTAAATATTTTTTTGCTCACGTACAAACACTGCAGAAAGTAAACTTTTAACGCTGGCCGGTTTGCGCTCATATTAAAAGTTGAAAGTAAATTGTTTAAGCCCAAGTGAAACCCTATGCATGCTAAAAGCTGGCCTTTGCCTACCGCAACTACGTTAATTTCTTCTCCACATAGACTTCAATGGAGCGCACTTTAAAAATAAAACCTAACACTTATCGCTTGCTCGCTAACCTGACACCTCGTAAGGTAGTTCTGAATATTTAACATTCCAATGTTCTTTACATAGAAGATTTTATTTTTTAAATATATATTTCTTTATATTTCTGATGTTTTTTGGAAAATATATTTCTATATCTATCTGTCTATATGAATATATAGACGTATATATGTATGTGTGTATATATATATATATATATATATATATATATATATATATATATACATACAGTATATATAAATTTAAAGTATGATCACGGTATTCCATTGTTTCAGATATAACATAAAAATTAACAATGAAACAGCTGTTGTAATCAAAGAGGACAAAATGCTATACAAAAATAAGATAATAAATAAATAAATAAATAAATAAATAAATAAATATATGACCAATATAGAGAACTCTATCCAAAATTGAGACTGTAGGTAAAAAATGACTCCTAAGAAGTATGTTATTAAACTAAAGGGGCAAATTATGCAGTCGTAAAATGCTGTAATGCTCTTGAGCACTTCACCAATGCTCGTCTCTACCTGTGTGTTGATCTCCAGTGAAGGGGTTTAGTGGTTAAACATAAGTCACAGCTGCTCCTGAAACAGACACAACCTGTTATTTGTGGCTAGACATATGTCATTGGCTTGATAGATGTATCCACCATAAAAGCAGTAATGCCATAATATTGAATTCTAGTGAATTCAACCATTTTACCATCAAATTTTTATGCATCTTTGACATTGAAATATGTAGATTAAATAATAGAATTTTTTTTATTTTCCGGAACCGATTGCTACAATGCGTTAAACACATAGAGGCATGGTGTGGTGCAATTGTATAGCATGTCTTTTTTAAATTAAAATATGCAGACATTCATGTTTTTCAGGGTTCTATCTATCTATCTATCTATATCTATCTGTCTGTCTCTATGTCTGTACTGTCTGTCTATCTATCTATTTACTTTAGGTTATCCAAGTATCACCTAACAAATAATTGTTTCCTATATATCATTCTCTTCCAACCTGCGTATCTGTTATTTATAGCGATCATCTCCTTCTTTAGTAACCCAGAAATTATGGTTAAAGTATCCTTGATAAGATCCATTTATACACCAGTATTGACTCAGGAATGACAAATAGAACAATGTGCATGCCAAAGTCATGAATCATATTCCAATTGAACTAAAAACTTTGTATACTAAAAATACGTATTCTGATAATTCTCAAAATCGATTTTTTAACAATATGATGTAATTACTATATTTCTGCAGCATAAATATGTTTTTTTGTTGTTGTTTTTTTATGTATAGGTTCAAGCTTTATTCTTATACCGTGGAGCTGTGCTACCAAAATTTTTTAATGCACACTGGAGAGGAGTTGACAATGGTTATAGTGGGACCTATGGCTTTGAATTTATCAATAATTTTAATGATTCTTCTACAATGGATCTGTCAAATGCTGTTTCATTCAATTCCTATTATCTTGTCAAAGTTTATCATTGCTTTGGGTCTCTGGACAGTGATAGACCCTTTGGCAGTATTTATAGTTGATGCATTCCTTGGGGTAAGTCACAAAAATTACATGGGCACTGATTCTTGACATCAATGTTAACTCAAGGTCTTTCTGTTCTTAAAGAAATTTAGTCAAAAGTTTTTTGTTTTTTTCATGGCTTTATTATCATATTTTGAACAATTGTTCTTTTTGATATTGTGTCTTCATTGGTTTGTCTTAATATGTTTTTGCTCTCTATTTTTTTTTTTTAAATCTTTATAGTGCTGCTATGTTTACAAGTTAAAAATTGTAGTAAAAAAACTTCTACTTTACTTAGAGTGTTTTTCCATAAAATAATTGAATACGTTGATTAACTTTTATTACACTGATGATTTAGGGCTCCGTTTATTAAACATTGGGTGGACATGATTCACTACCATGAATCATGTCCACCAGACATTGCTGAGAGCGGGCATTATACGGCCCCTGCTTGCTGGCTGCCAATCAGTTGCTAGCAAGTGCTGTCAATTATACCAATCGGATTGGATCAAGGTGATTTCAATCCACCACCTTTTAGGTGGTGGACAAGTTAAGGGAGCAGTGGTCTTAAGACCTCTGCTATTTACTTATCATTTCAGGTAAGCCTGAAAAGATGGACCTCCGAAGCAGCAATTGCTGCTTGGTAAATGGAGCCCATAGTGTCCAGTAATTTTGAACTTGAAAAAAGATGGTATTTTTGTGCTGCATTCCTAATATAATTAAATATAAGCGACATCTTAAAAAATAATGTAAGAAGTCACTGAAAGATTATGTTAAAAGTCACTGTAAATCATCTGGGGATGGACAAATATTAGAACTTTGTTATTTGAATGCTAGAATGAATGTTGCTCCTTGATATTTGTTCTGGCATAACAATTGGTGGTAGAATTTCAATCAGCTGTTTTAACAATTAAGTTAAACTAAAGTGAAATAAAACAAATACTCTACAGTCGACACAACTGGCATCCAAGAGTATGGTCTTTGAGTAGATTGTAGGCAAGCTCTTAACCCTTTAAGGACACAGCTTTCGGTTTGCTCAATTGTTTTATGACGGAAAAATTCTGTCATATGTCCTTAAGAGGTTAAGTTCTATCATTATAAACAGACATATCTGTGAACTATTACACTTAAGGTACAATTCTCTATTTATATTATTTAAAAATAGTTTATTTATTAACTATATTTTAATATATGTAGCAAAATGCATGTTATGGTTTCAGAAAACCCATAGAAAACACTTTTGTCAATTTGAAAGAAGCAACAGATCTTTTTTGATCAACAAATTAACTGCTAGATTTAGAGTTTTGTCGGTAAAGACCCGCGTAGCTAACGCAGCTTTTTTTCCTACCGCTGCTTCCAAACAACGCTGGTATTTAGAGTTGTCTGAAGGGCTGCGTTAGGCTCCAAAAAGGGAGCGTTGAGCCTAATTTAGCTCCACTTCAACCCTCAATACCAGCATTGCTTATGGTAGCGGTAAGCTGGCAAAACGTGCTCATGCACGATTCCCCCATAGGAAACAATGGGGCAGTTTGGGCTGAAAAAAACACCTGCAAAAAAGCAGCGTTCAGCTCCTAGCGCAGCCCCATTGTTTCCTATGGGGAAACACTCTCTAAGTCTGCACCTAACACCCTATCATGAACCCCGAGTCTAAACACCCCTAACCTTTTAACCCCTAATCTGCCGACCCCGCTATCGCTGACACCTGCATTACACAATTAACCCCTAATCAGCCAATCAGATTGAGCTCGCATTCTATTGGCTGTTCCGATCAGCCAATAGAATGCGAGCTCAATCTGATTGGCTGATTGGATCAGCCAATCGGATTGAACTTGAATCTGATTGGCTGATTGAATCAGCCAATCAGATTTTTCCTACCGTAATTCCGATTGGCTGATAGAATCCTATCAGCCAATCGGAAATCGAGGGACGCCATCTTGGATGACGTCATTTAAAGGAACCTTCATTCGGCGTGTAGGCGTCAGTTGAAGAGGATGGATCTGCGTCGGCTGGGAAGAAGATGGCTCCGCTCCGGATGAAGATAGAAGATGCCGCTTGGATGAAGATGTCTGCCGGTCCAGATGTCCTCTTCTGCCTGGATAGGATGAAGACTTCTGCCGGTCTGGATGACCTCTTCTGCCCCATCGGATGAAGACTTCGGCCCGGCTAGGTGAAGACGATTCAAGGTAGTTTCGTTTATTTAATTGTATGTAATTGTAGGTAATTTATTTAATTAATTGATTGATAGTGTAGTGTTAGATTTAATTGTAACTTAGGTTAGGATTTATTTTACAGGTAATTTTGTAATTATTTTAAATAGGTAGCTATTAAATAATAAATAACTATTTAATAGCTATTTGTACCTAGTTAAAATAAATACAAAGTTGCCTGTAAAATAAATATAAATCCTAAAATAGCTGCAATATAATTATTCGTTATATTGTAGCTATATTAGGGTTTATTTCACAGGTAAGTATTTAGTTTTAAATAGGAATACTTTAGTTAATAAGGTTTAATTTATTTCGTTAGATTAAAATTATATTTAATTTAGGGGGGTGTTAGGGTTAGACTTAGCTTTAGGGGTTAATACATTTATTATAGTAGCGGTGAGGTCCGGTCGGCAGATTAGGGGTTAATACTTGAAGTTAGGTGACGGCGACGTTGGGGGGGGGGCAGATTAGGGGTTAATAAATATTATGTAGGTGTCGGTGATGTTAGGGGCAGCAGATTAGGGGTTCATAGGGATAATGTAGGTGGCAGCGATGTGCGGTCGGCAGATTAGGGGTTAAACATATTTATTATAGTGACGGCGATGTGGGGGGGACCTCGGTTTAGGGGTACATAGGTAGTTTATGGGTGTTAGTGTACTTTAGAGCACTGTAGTTAAGAGCTTTATATACCGGCGTTAGCCCATAAAGCTATTAACTACAGCCTTTCCATGGGCGTTAGGAGTCTTGGCGGTAGAGGGTGTACCGCTCACTTCAGCCAAGACTCTAAATACCAGGGTTAGGAAGATCCCATTGAAAAGATAGGATACGCAATTGGCGTAAGAGGATACCAGCGGGCGGCCAAAAGCAGCATTAGGACCCCTTAACGCTGCTTTTGACGGCTAACGCAGAACTCTAAATCTAGGTGTAAGTTTAGAAGCTACAGCAACCATAGCATAAAATATTTATCTCTACAAACAGTGAATGATGCTGGTATGAGAGGTGGTCACAATAATACAATATATGGATGCAGCCTAAACATTCAGTAGTAGCAATAACAAAATAAAAATAACAATTTGGAGAAATCAGTGGACACTTGGATCTCGTCATGCACAAAAAGAAGTTTGATAAAGGTCAGGAGACAAGAGCTATAGACAACTTCAGATTTAAAAAAATTAGGAAAAAAATGCCAAAGGCATGCAGTATATTAGTTCAACGTCAAGATTCACACCAAGAATGATGAACACATGAGAAGTATAAGAAAACAAACTACAAGGGGAGCATAAGGAAGAAAAAAAATCACATGTCCATAAAAAGTAGGAAATATTAATAAAACATGCTCAAACATATTGCGCTAGATTACAAATGGCAAGCTATAGTAAGCATGGGACGTGATAAGCAATATCATGGTGGTGCTAACTTGCACGTATTACAAGTTGAAAGTAAACACATTCCCTCAAGTGCAAACAGATGGCTAGATTATGAGTTTTGCATTATGGCTCAGAACGCTGCTTTTTCACTACCGCTGCTATTACAAGTCTTGCAGGTTTAGCTGTACCGCACACTTTTTTGGCCGTAATGCAACGTAACTACCACACCTTTCAAAAGGTCATTTTTCAATGGGACTTCCATAGCGCCTGGGAGGCCAAAAAGTGAGTGGTACAGCCTAGATTCGTACCGCCATTTAAAGTCAGTAGTTATGGGTTTTGCGCTACAAAGCTGTAGCATACAACTCATAACTAAAGTGTTACAAAGTACACTAACACCCATAAACTACCTATTAATCCCTAAACCGAGGCCCTCCCGCATCGCAAACACGATAATAAAAATATTAACGCCTTATCTGCCGCTCCGGACATCACCACCACTATAATAAACATATTAACCCCTAAACCGCCGCACTCCCGCATTGCAAACACTAGTTAAATATTACAGGTTTTTACAAACCCATCGTTAAAAGGCAAGAAGTGAGCGTTGAGCAAAATTTTGATCATTACCGCACCCCAATACCAGCGCTGCTTAAGTCAGCTGTGAGCTGGTGTAACGTGCTCGTGCACGATTTCCCCATAGGAATCAACGGGGAGAGCCGGCTGAGAAAAAGACTAACATCTGCAAAAAGCAGCGTAAAACTCAGTAATGCAGCCCCATTGATTCCTATGGGGAAATAAAAGTTATATCTACACCTAACACCCTAACATGAACCCCGAATCAGCCAAAAGTTATGTCTACACCTAACATCCTAACATGAACACCCAATCAGCCAATAGGATTGAGCTTGCATTCCATTCTATTGGCTGTTCCAATCAGCCAATAGAATGCGAGCTCAATAGGATTGAAATTCAATCCTATTGGCTGATTGCATCAACCAATAGGATTTTTTCTACCCTAATTCTGATTAGCTGTTAGAATTCTATCAGAAAATCAGAATCTAAGGGATGCCATCTTGGATGACGTCACTTAAAGGTACCTTCATTCGTCATTAGTCCGTCGGTAGAAGAGGATGCTCCATGTCGGATGTCTTGAAGATGGACCCACTCCTCGCCGGATGGATGAAGATAGAATATGCCGTCTGGATAAAGACTTCTACCCATCTGGAGGACCACTTCGCCCGGCTTGGATGAAGACATCTCCCGGCTTCATTGAGGACTTTGACCCGGCTTGGATGAAGACTCCCCCCGGTAAGTCGATCTTCAGGGGGTTAGTGTTAGGTTATTTTAAGGGTGTATTGGGTGGGTTTTATTTTTAGGTTAGTGACTTTGGGCTGCAAAAGAGCTAACTGTCCTTTTAAGGGCAATGCCAATCCAAATGCCCTTTTCAGGGCAATGGGGAGCTTAGGTTGCTTAGATAATATTTTATTTGGGGGGTTGGTTGTATGGGTGGTGGGTTTTACTGTTGGGGGGTTGTTTGTATTTTTTTTACAGGTAAAAGAGCTGATTACTTTGGGGCAATGCCCAGCAAAAGGCCATTTTAAGGGCTATTCGTAGTTTAGTTTAGGCTAGGGTTTTTTTTATTTTGGGGAGCTTTTTTATTTTAATAGGGCAATTAGATTAGGTGTAATTAGTTTAAATATCTATAATTTGTTTATTAGTTTCTGTAATTTAGTGCTTGTTTTTTTGTACTTTAGCTAATTTAATTTAGCAAATTGTATGTAATTTATTTAATTGTATTTCATTTAATTAATTTATTTAATTATAGTGTAGTGTTAGGTGTTATTGTAACTTAGGTTAGGTTTTATTTTACAGGTACTTTTGTATTTATTTTAGCTAGGTAGTTATTAAATAGTTAATAACTATTCTACCTAGTTAAAATAAATACAAACTTGCCTGTAAAATAAAAATAAACCCTAAGCTAGATACAATGTAACTATTAGTTATATTGTAGCTAGCTTAGGGTTTATTTTATAGGTAAGTATTTAGTTTTAAATAGGAATAATTTAGTTAATGATATGAATATTTATTTCGATTTATTTAAATTATATTTAAGTTAGGGGGTGTTAGGTTTAGGGTTAGACTTAAGTTTAGGGGTTAATAACTTTAATATAGTGGCGGCGACGTTGGGAGCGGCAGATTAGGGGTAAATAAATATAATGTAGGTGTCAGCGACATTGGGGAAGGCAGATTAGGGGTTAATAGATATAATGTAGGTGTTGGCGATGTTGGGGGCAGTAGATTAGGGATTCATAAATATAATGTAGGTGGCGGCGGTGTCCGGAGTTGCAGATTAGGGGTTAATAATTTAATTTTAGTATTTGCAATGTGGGAGGGCCTCGTTTTAGGGGTTAATAGGTAGTTTATGGGTGTTAGTGTACTTTTTAGCACTTTAGTTATGAGTTTTATGCTACAGCGTTGTAGTGTAAAACTCATAACTACTGACTTTTAAATGTGTTAGGACTCTTGATGGGGTAGGGTGTACCACTCACTTTTTGGCCTCCCAGGACAGACTCATAATACCGGTGCTATGGACTTTACAAAGTTTACGTAAGTCATTTTGCGGTAAGGCCAAAGAAGTGTGCGGTACACCTAAACCTTCAAGACTCGAAATACCAGCGGTCATAAAAAAGCAGCATTAGGACCTCTTAATGCTTCTTTTTTACCCTAACGCACAATTCGTAATCTAGTCGTAAGTTGGATGTGTTGTGCAAGCTGTATGCTTTTATGCTCTGCAAAAAAGTAGTGTTGTACCTTCTATGCTGTGACCTGCATGTCATGACACTGTATATATTAATATATACAGTCATGGACAAAAATATTGGCACCCCAGCATTTCTGTCAGGTAATGCACCACTTCACCCAGGAAATTGTTGCAATTACAAATGTTTAGGCATTTTAGTCATCAAATCTGACACATTCCATGCAAAACTCCAAAAATGGAGTGGACAAAAGTATTGGCACCATCAATTTAATATTTGGTAGCACACCCCTTGGAAAAAATAACTGAAATCAGTCGCTTCCTGTAACCATCAATTAGTTTCTTAAACCTCTCTCCTGGAATGTGCTGAAAGTGGTTAAAAAGCAAAAATATTATTATTTTAAGGGAGGCTACAATAAATAAAATCAAGACATGGGTGAACAAACTGTATAGCACTTTTGCTTGAGCGTAAACTTTGCTATATTAATCTTTTTGAGTGTGTCGGGTATTACATGCATTACAAGTTGAAAGTAAAAAGGTTTGCACATGAACAAAACCTGAAATTTTTTATTTTTATTGTAAATATATATATATACAGTCCAGCAAAGTGCACTCTCACCATCCAGGCAACGACAATGGTGCAGGATAAAATCTTAAATTGCTCCAAAAAGGCATGCACTTGCTGGATTCATTAATGTGTTTTATTGTGCACAGATCAAACAATAATATCTGTGACGTTTTGGGGATCTCACCCCTTCATGAGAATAAGTTAAAGTGAGCAAACACTGAAACATTTTAACAGATGTATAGCCCCTCCCCATAATCAAAGAAGAACTGCCAAACCAATCAAACACCTTCTTAATATCTCTCTCTCTCTCTTTCTCTCTCTCTCTCTCTCTCTCTCTCTCTCTCTCTCTCTCTCTCTCTCTCTCTCTCTTTCTCTCTCTCTTTCTCTCTCTCTTTCTCTCTCTTTCTCTCTCTCCTTATTACCTTTATAACTTTTCTTTTAATATTTATGTGACTCATTTTTGTTAGATAATTTTTTTATGAGGGTAACTGTAATTTATGTTGTTAGTGCAACTTATTTTAATGCACTGCCCTTCACACAAGGTTTTCAGTCACACTAACCCGACAAGCATAAAATGTGATTGCGCCCTTGTGATCACTTTTACTTTCAGCTTGTAATTCGAGTGCTATAACCCGTTATGCAAGCAACAGTTAGCGCACCACTTGTAATTTTGAATAAGGTAGACTAATGAAGTAGGAATGTTTGCCACAACCCAATTATTTTATTATTCTTATGATAGTACTGAGTAGGGATTGGCAAATGTTTCGCAACATTCAAAAAATTAAACAAATTTTATTATTATTGGTTATTTGTAGAGCGCCAACACATTTGTTTGTTCATTTCGAATTTTGAATGCTTTTACTACATTCTCTTATTAATTTAATGTAATAGTATTTCTAATGCTATCTTTACATGTGATATTCGATTCAAATTTTTCTAATAATTCAATTTGAATAATGCAATATTCGAATTCGAAAAAATTGAATTTATATATTTGTAATAGTATTTCTAATTGATTCTTTAAATGTAATTTTTGAATGGTGCAATTTTGAAATAGAAACATTCAAAATGATATATTTGTATCTATTATTTTTAAATGTAATAAATTCCCTACCACATGAACTATTGAACTTCTGAAAAGTATTTGTGAAATCGAATGTAAATAGCATTCGATTATAGAATTTTTAAGAATATTTGTTCTTATCAACATTTTATTATGTAAATCAAATTTATACAATAACCTTTGTTCTAACATTTAAATTTGAATATTAACACATTCGCCCATTCCTAGTACTGATTAAATAAGTGGAGGAACACAACAAAATTGATTTAGAACATAAAAGAAATGGACATCCATAAAGCAGAATAAACAATATATAACAATACTGACAGAGGAGGGGTCTGCTCCAAAGAACATAGAATATATCTCCATAAGAACAACCAATTTCCAAGTTCTGTATTTATTTCTGCAGAATGTTTGATTCAGAAAAGTTATCTATGGGAGGCAACAAATTTTAATTAAACTATGGTATAAAAAAACATAAAAACAAAAAAACCTAATGACCGCTGCTTCTTGACCCACTTCGAAATTTGTAATGTAGCACATGTCTATCCCCCCCCCAGACTTTTCCAAAAGAGGAGCTTGACAGTCCTTGCTCATGCATGAGTAGCTGTCCGTGAGCAGGTGTGGGGTTGCACACTTCTGCAAGTGTGCAATGATAAATATATATGCATAGATATATATTTTACAACAACTATTTATATATATATATATATATATATATATATATATATATATATATATATATATATACACACACACACACAACACACAGAGAAAGTCTGGCACTCACAAGCACACAGCTAAGATTAAGAGCAAAAATAGAAGAGTTAGTTACCACATCTTGCCAAATGGGTCAAGACCAGGACCACCTCAAGGTCTCTTCCCTCCTTGGTCCCTATCTATAGCCAAACAATGCATGCTTTGAATAAAACAAACTGCAAACCACACAAGGGTGCACAGGCCTTATGTAATCTCCCTAGACACCTTGAATATCCCTTTGTGATCATTGTAGCATCCATGTAGCATTTAAGGAGTTAAGGACAAGATTAAAGATATACTATAATTGATAATGAATAAAATAACAAATCCTAGCAGTTTCTATAAATTATGTACTAAGGACTAATGTGAATGCTAATTGTATTACTACTGTATTAAAAATGTGACATAATAGTTATAACCCAGTGAACTTTAATATTTACAGAATAGTTTTCTTGAATTTTCAGAGGCTTTCCTACAGCGCAGAGAATCCTATTGCTGATGCTGCCAAGTTGTACTGGCTTTTCTTCAGAATAGAGCAATCCGGTGCTCCTGGAATATTAATTACCTTATTAATTTACACAATGATATTCATTATTTCATTTTCAATTCTGTACCTCTACTTACTTAGGTAAGAAGCATGCAAATGTATATTTCACTAAGTAGTAAGATTTAAAATACATTAAAAAAATGGTGCTAATGCTATACCTGCAAATAATGAGAAATAAACATAGTGTGGGTATCATAAAAATGTTTTGGTATTTTTGTAACCTCCTACTGATTGTCTCCAGGTCTCATATAAACCTAATGTAGAAAAACATCAAAATATGAGCACCTCTGAGCGCTAATCCAGTAGTCTGAGGATGTTTGCAGTCTCCCAGCTGACTATCTTCAGGTGTTTTGTGCTCAGTGGCTAAATAGGAAATGCACCAAGCAGTCCAAAAAAAAAAAAAAAAAAAAGCAATATTAACCACTTTGAAATTGTAATATTATATTTTAAATTATGTGTAGTAAAAATAAGTGCAATATACATTCATTATTTATTTTGTCCTCTTTAATTTAATGTTATGCTTACATTTCCTGTGAGTTTCTATAAAGTAATAGGCAACCATGTTATAACCTTATTATCCTAGATTTAAAAGTCTGTTTGTCTTATTTTAAACCCCCTGCTGAGAATAGCTATTAACAATTATAAATTAACTAATAAATTACCTGTCACAAAGGGAAAGTCCATTTAACATTGCTTTATTCTACAGAGCCATTGTTTGCATATTAGTGGGGGGTAGTGATGTCGCGAATAGTTCGCCGGTGAACATAGCATGTTTGCGTTCGCCGCAGCGGGCGAACATATGCGATGTTCAATCCGCCCCCTATTCGTCATCATTGAGTAAACTTTGACCCTCTACCTCACAGTCAGCAGACACATTACAGCCAATCAGCGGCAGACCCTCCCTCCCAGACCCTCCCACCTCCTGGACAGCATCCATTTTAGATTCATTTGGAAGCTGCATTCTTAGTGAGAGGAGGGACAGTGTAGCTGCTGCTGATTTAATAGGGAAATCGATAGCTAGGCTAGTGTATTCAGTGTCCACTACAGTCCTGAAGGACTCATCTGATCTCTGCTGTAAGGACAGCACCCCAAAAAGCCCTTTTTAGGGCTAGAACATCAGTCTGCTTTTTTTTTTCCCTGTGTAATCTAATTGCAGTTGCCTGCCTGCCAGCGTGTGTGTCAGGCTCACAGCGTATACTGTGCCCACTTGCCCAGTGCCACCACTCATATCTGGTGTAACAGTAGTGTACATTTAAAAAAACAAACACTTTTTTGACTGTGAAATAATAGCAGAAAGCTGCCAGTACCCAAGATGGCCCCCAATAAGGCAGATGGGGAGGGTTAGGGAGGTTGGGGGCTAAGAGGGGATGCTACACCACAGCATATGTAAATATGCTAAAAAAAATAAAAATGTAAAAACCTTTTATTTTAGTACTGGTAGACTTTCTGCCAGTACTTAAGATGGCGGGGACAATTGTGGGGGAGGGAAGGGAGCTGTTTGGGAGGGATCAGGGGGTCTGATGTGTCAGGTGGGAGGCTGATCTCTACACTAAAGCTAAAATTAACCCTGCAAGCTCCCTACAAACTACCTAATTAAGCCCTTCACTGCTAGCCATAATACACGTGTGATGCGCAGCAGCATTTAGCGGCCTTCTTAGTACCAGAAAGCAACGCCAAAGTCATATATGTCTGCTATTTCTGAACAAAGGGGATCCCAGAGAAGCATTTACAACCATTTATGCCATAATTGCATAAGTTGTTTGTAAATAATTTCTGTGAGAAACCTAAAGTTTGTGAAAAAGTGAACAATTTTTTTTTTATTTGATCGCATTTGGCAGCGAAATGGTGGCATGAAATATACCAAAATGGGCCTAGATCAATACTTTGGGATCTCTTCTATATATACATGTCAAGGGATATTCAGGTATTCCTGACAGATATCAGGGTTCCAATGTAACTAGCGCTCATTTTGAAAAAAAGTGGTTTTGAAATAGCAAAGTGCTTCTTGTATTTATTTCCCTATAACTTGCAAAAAAAGCAAAGAACATGTTAACATTGGGTATTTCTAAACTCAGGACAAAATTTAGAAACTATTTAGCATGATTGTTTTTTGGTGGTTGTAGATGTGTAACAGATTTTTCAGGGCCAGCCACGGCACAGTGTCACACCAGTGCAACTCATATCTGGTGTAACAGTAGTGTACATTAAAAAAAAAATACAATTTTGACTGTAATAGATTGAATAGCAGTTAGTTGTCTGCAAGCGTGTGTGTCAGGCCTACAGCGTCTACTCTGCCAACTTCTGCCACTGCACAGTGCCACTCATATCTGTTGTCACAGTAGCTTGCACGCATAGTACCACTAATCGAAAGAAAAAAAATAACAGGTAGAGGCAGGCCACCCCGCAGGGGCCGTCGTGGTCGTGGTGCTGTGATTCCCTCTGGCCCTAGAATAATGCCCAGTTTTCAGAGGCCACGTACCCTGAACTAAAAAAGTTCTGAGGACATAGTTGACTGGCTAACACAGGACACCCAATCTTCTACAGCTTCCGCTCGAAACCTTGACACACCATCCTCCTCCAGCTTAGCTTCGGGCACCTCTCAAGTTACCACTCGCCCGCCCGCCTGCCGCCACCACCAACACTAGCACCACAGCCGCTTCACTTGATCTGTTAGAGGAGTTATTTACACATCAGTTGGAAGAAATGAGTGATGTTCAACCATTATTGCCAGAGGATGTAGATAACAGGGATATGTCTCAGTCAGGCAGCATTACACACATGGACGTACGGTGTGATTATGATGATGTTGTACCTGCTGCGGGAGTTTGGTCTGTCACTGTGAAGCGGGCGTAACCCTTACACTACCTGATCGATACAACATCATACCTGATGTTTTAAAGCACGTTATTCCAAACAATTTAGGAATGTTAAGTGATTTATGCCCTTTATGGATTAAAACCAGACTCTGCATCAACTATGTAATTTTTCATGGGTGTTGTGCCATGGATCCCCCTCCGGCACGCCACAGTCCAGGTGTTAGTCCCCTTGAAACAACTTTCCATCACTATTGTGGCCAGAAAGAGTCCCTGTGGGTTTTAAAATTCGCCTGCCCATTGAAGTCAATGGCGGTTCACCCGGTTCGCCGGTTCACAAACTTTTGCGGAAGTTCGCGTTCGCGGTTCGCGAACCCAAATTTTTATGTTCGCAACATCACTAGTAGGGGGTCTTTCTCTCTCTCTCCATACATACAGATAATGGACTCAAATTAAAGGGACATTGTACTCTAAAATATTTGCTTCCCCTTGTTTGTGTTCCCAATGATCCATTTCACCTGTTTTAATATGTAGACTATATGTAGACAGACAGGGGATTCTATAGTTAGAGAATTTTGGTATTCAGTATTTGATATGTGTTTATACCTTTAGGAATGGCTCTGGTTATCATGTTTGCTACTAAGGTTTGATGTGTTATAGTAAATGTTTTGCAAATATAGGAGAAAAACAGATAATACACATATGTTAGACTCTTTGAATATCTCCTCTCTTCTCCAGTGCTTAGATGATAGAAAGTGCAGAGTTAACTCAACACAAAAGTAACCTTAAGCTAAATTCTCAGCTACTATAGCTAACTACTACCTAAATTATAGTCCCATGGAGGTTATCTCCTACTTAACATTTAAACTATTACATTATAACTTGCAAGACAATATACTTGCGAGTTGATAATAATCCAAAAGTTCCATATTGCTCCAAGTTGCAGCATTCTATTTGTTTAACTATAGCCCCTTGACACATTTTACTGGTTAACAATCGGCTAGATTACGAGTTTTGCGTTAAGCTGAAAAAGCAGCGTTAACAGGTCCTTGTACCGCACACTTGTTTGGCCTTACCACAAACCGATTTACATAAACTTCGTAAACCCTTTTTTCTATGGGACTTCCATAGCACTGGTATTACGAGTCTGTCCTGGGAGGCCAAAAAGTGAGCGGTACAGCCTATACCGACAAGATCCGTAACGCATTCTAAAGTCAGTGTTATGAGTTTTACACTACAACGCCGTAGCATAAAACTCATAACTAAAGTGCTAAAAAGTACACTAACACCCATAAACTACCTATTAACCGCTAAACCGAGGCCCTCCCACATCGCAAACACTATAATAAAATTATTAATCCCTAATCTGCCACCCCTAACATCACCGCCACCTACATTATATTTATTAACCCCTAATCTGCCGCCCCCAATGTCGCCGCAACCTACCTACACTTATTAACCCCTAATCTGCCGTCCCCAACGTCGCCGCCACTATATTAAATTTTTTAACCCCTAAACCTAAATCTAACCCTAACCCTAACACCCCCTGATTTAAATATAATTTAAATAAATCTAAATAAAATTACTATCATTAACTACATTATTCCTATTTAAAACTAAATACTTACCTATAAAATAAACCCTAAACTAGCTACAATATAACTAATAGTTACATTGTATCTAGCTTAGGGTTTATTTTTATTTTACAGGCAAGTTTGTATTTATTTTAACTAGGTAGAATAGTTATTAAATAGTTATTAACTATTTAATAACTACCTAGCTAAAATAAATACACACTGACCTGTAAAATAAAACCTAACCTAAGTTACAATAACACCTAACACTACACTATAATTAAATCAATTCCCTACATTAAATACAATTAAATAAATTAAATTAGCTAAATCACAGCTAAATCCTCCAGACAGGCAGAAGTGGTCCTCCAGACGGGCAGAAGTCTTCAACCAGACGGCATCTTCTATCTTCATCCTTCCGGCGTGGAGCGGGTCCATCTTCAAGACATCCGACGCGGAGCATCCTCTTCTTCCGACGGACTAACGACTAATGAAGGTACCTTTAAATGACGTCATCCAAGATGGCGTCCCTTAGATTCAGATTGGCTGATATAATTCTATCAGCCAATAGGAATTAAGGTAGAAAAAATCCTATTGGCTGAGCACGCATTCCATTGGCTGATTTAAAACAGCCAATAGAATGTGAGCTCAATCCTATTGACTGATTGGATCAGTCAATAGGATTGAAGTTCAATCCAATTTGCTGATCCAATCAGCCAATCGGATTTTTTCTACCTTAATTCCTATTGGCTGATAGAATTCGTCGTACGTCTGTCGGAAGAAGAGGATGCTCCGCGTCGGATGTCTTGAAGATGGACCTGCTCCACACTGGAAGGATGAAGATAGAAGATGCCGTCTGGATGAAGACTTCTGCCCGTCTGGAGGACCACTTCTGCCGGCTTCGTTGAGGACATCTTGCCGCTTGGATGAAGACTTCTCATGGTAAGTGAATCTTCGGGGGTTAGTGTTAGGATTTTTTTAAGGGTGTATTGGGTGGGTTTATTTTTTAGGTTAGGGCTTTGGGCCTGCAATAGAGCTAAATGCCCTTTTAAGGGCAATGCCCATCCAAATGCCCTTTTCAGGGCAATGGGGAGCTTAGGTGTTTTTAGTTAGTATTTTATTTGGGGGTTGTGTGGGGGGTGGGTTTTACCGTTGGGGGGGTGTTTGTATTTTTTTTTTACAGGAAAAAGAGCTGATTTCTTTGGGGCAATGCCCCACAAAAGGCCCTTTTAAGGGCTATTGGTAGTTTAGTTTAGGCTAGTGGTTTTTTTTATTTTGGAGGGGCTTTTTTATTTTGATAGGGCTATTAGATTAGGTGTAGTTAGTTTAAAGATCTGTAATTTGTTTTTTATTTTCTGTAATTTAGTGTTTTGTTTTTTGTGATTTCGCTAATTTAATTTAATTTATTTAATTGTATTTAATGTAGGGAGTTGATTTAATTATAGTGTAGTGTTAGGTGTTATTGTAACTTAGGTTATGTTTTATTTTACAGGTCAATTTGTATTTATTTTAGCTAGGTAGTTATTAAATAGTTAATAACTATTTAATAACTATTCTACCTAGTTAAAATAAATACAAACTTGCCTGTAAAATAAAAATAAACCCTAAGCTAGCTACAATGTAACTATTAGTTATATTGTAGCTAGCTTAGGGTTTATTTTATAGGTAAGTATTTATTTTTAAATAGGAATAATGTAGTTAATGATAGTAATTTTATTTAGTTTAATTTAAATTATATTTAAATTAGGGGGTGTTAGGGTTAGACTTAGGTTTAGGGGTTAATACATTTAATATAGTGGCGGCAACGTTGGGGGTGACAGATTAGGGGTTAATAAGTGTAGGTAGGTTGTGGCGACATTGGGGGCAGCAGATTAGTTGTTAATAAATATAATGTAGATGGCGGCGTGTCCGGAGTGGCAGATTAGGGGATAATAAGTATAATGCAGGTTTTGGCGATGTCGGTGGCGGCAGATTAGGGGTTAATAAGTGTAAGATTAGGGGTGTTTAGACTCAGGGTTCATGTTAGGGTTTTAGGTGTAAACATAAAATGTGTTTCCCTTTAGGAATCAATGGGGCTGCGTTACTGAGATTTACGCTGCTTTTGGCAGTTGTTAGGCTTTTTCTCAGCCTGCTCTCCCCATTGATGTCTATGGGGAAATCGTGCACGAGCACGTACGACCAGCTCACCGCTGACTTAAGCAGTGCTGGTATTGGAGTGCGGTATGGAGCACAATTTTGCTCTACGCTCACTTCTTGCCTTTTAACGCCGGGTTTGTAAAAACCCGTAATACCAGCGCTGTAGGTAAGTGAGCAGTGAGAAAAAACTGCTCGTTAGCACCGCACAGTTCATAACGCAAAACTCATAATCTGGCTGAATGTTTTCCTCTCTTAAATTTTATGACTATTCTCTTTGGCTCTTCATGTCTTTATTATGGTTTTTATAAAGCTATAACCATCTAGAGATATAATCATACCCTTTTACTATCTATTAGCTTGCCCCAATGAGATATTTCCTTCTCCGTACTACCCGTTTTTCCTAATATTTATTTTCCCTCTTTACCCATGTATTTTGCCCACATCTTTATTTGGCACAACATCATTCACTCTCAATACTATTTAGGCAAACCCAATCTTTTTTTATGGTCCCCTCTCTTTCTCCCCCCCCCCCCCCAGCACTTAATCCCCACAATTTTTTCTCTGACATAACAAATATTTAGTAATAATTATATTTTCCAACTAACTAAAAAGTCAAAATCTCAATAACCCCAGCGAGATCAGCTCCACTAAAATCCCCCCCCCCCCCACCTTTGCTACTTTTCACCCTACTTCTATTTAATACATTAAAGGGACAGTCAAGTCCAAAAAAAACTTTCATGATTTTAATAGGGCATGTAATTTTGAACAACTTCCAAATTTACTTGTATCACCAATTTTGCTTTGTTCTCTTGGTATTTCTAGTTGAAAGCTAAACCTAGTAGGTTCATATGCTAATTTCCTATACCTTGAAGACTGCCTCTAATCTGAATGCATTTTGACCACTAGAGGGCATTAGTTCATGTGTTCCATATAGATAACATTGAACTCATGCACGTGAAGTGACCTAGGAGTGAGCACTGATTGGATAAAATGCAAGTCTGTCAAAATAACTGAAACAAGGGGGCAGTCAGCAGAAGCTTAGATACAAGGTAATCACAGAGGTAAAATGTGTATTATTATAACAGTGTTGGTTATGCAAAACTGGGGAATGGGTAATAAAGGGTTTATCTTTCTTTTTAAACAACACAAATTCTGGTGTTGAATTTTCCTTTAACTTTATAGTACTCTGGTTCTGAACTATTGCCAGAGACTACATTTGCGGTTTCCCTTGTAACCTCCACATTAATTAAAATCTACTCTGATAAAGAGACTAACCACTTAATTTTATCTTCTTACAATCTCAAATTAAATACCCACACCTAGGTTGATCATATATGCTCTGTTATACTCATGGTTTCTGTTTGATATGATTAAAAGGTTGACATTTTTCATCTCACACCATAATTGGCTCCTATAAGGCCTTTCTGTTTTATATCTTAACAAACAACTACACCAATATTATAATTAGTAAGGCATGTTTAAGTGAATCATAGATGGTTTCGAGCACATTTGAGGCTTTCATATAATATGATCAAAACTCCTACTGTCCCTAACTGTATATTCTAAGGGGTAATGCTATTGTTAAGTCTTTATGTTCGCATTAATATATACAAATCTTAATTTGTTCTCTTCATATACATATATATCTTTATAAATCTACCACTCACTACAGTTATATGTACAAGAGTATGTATGTATTTTGAAAAATATTCCCCACAATGAGGTATCTATTTGTGTTTATATGCTTCAAAGTGGTTTACACTTGGTTTGGGGTTATACATTCTATACTGAGAAGAAAGAATTAAAAACTTAGGTGATATACAATACCTTACTTATTTTATGTAGTAAAATACTGCTCTAGGTAACATCAAGGTTGAGTTATGTTTTGTTCAGAAACACTTATTTGTACGTAGTATTATGAATTGTAAAACTTTGCTCTACTGAGTCTTGTTTTATTCTCAGAAACACTTACTTATATCATATAAGACAAACGTATTGTAAGCTTGCAACAATCTATGTACTGCATACTATTTCTATATGTATTTGTAATGTTTATCTTAATACCTCAATAAAATAATTATTTAAAAAAAAAAATTAAAAAAAAATAGAATGCGCCTCATGGTACAGATCAGTGGATCGCAAAGCAGGGATAAGAAATTAATCAGTCCTACTCACGTGATGAAAAGCACAGGGAGTGCTCAACAATAAAACAACAGCAACGCGTTTCTCAGTGACACAGCACCATTTCCTCAGGCTATAATTTTTTATTTGGTCCATTTAATTCATTTCATATCCCTGCTTTGTGATCCACTGATCTGTACCATGAGGCGCATTCTTTTTTTTGTATCATAGAACTCGCCTTGGCGTGACATTCTAGAAGAGCTGCCTGATTGTTTGGTACCGTTTTTTGCCTGCTGATGACACCTCTATCACTGCCTTTGGTTAAAGAGACTCTGGTATAACACTGGTATATAACTGGACTGTGTCCTTATAGCACGATCTAGTGCATCACCCTGTGACCTCTTATCATTTTGTATATGATTCCTTCTATTTTTGTGATATATTTGTGATATAATTGTGATCTGTTCTTTGTGGCAGATTGTCATATTTGCTCCTGTAACTTCTATATACGATATTTTGTTTTGGTGATTTTTGTTATTATAACTATTACTTTTACCTATATCCTATTTGGTTAGGCGCCTCTTATAGATATAGTCCAGAACACAGTGGTCCATACATTTAATACTCTGTAATAGTTATAAGATATTTGGAACACATGAAGGGGAAAAATTGTATAGTACAGTGTCCCTTTAATTTTTTTTCATGCCAGGTGATGTAACTATGTAGGAAATATGTAGTGGTTCAAGATAGCATAGAGAAGTTAAAGTAGTGCAACCTGTGACAGGGGCTATGCCAGTGAATGGCCAAGTGAGAGATGTTCAGACTTGGCCATTGAGTGAAAGAGGGGGTGAGGACTAATTTGTTAGGGGCTGTGTTAGTGAATGACAATGGATTGATTTTATCCTTGAGTGAATCTTCCTCTTATCTTCCATAAGAGGAAGATTCACTCAAGGATACAGCCAAGACATCCAAATGACACCTAAGGCCTAGAGCGATTTGAACACCCCAACAAAGGTTTTGTTTCAGTTGCTGAGAATGTGATTTACAACATGTAAGGTAATCAAGGCAGGGACTGGCAGAGGTGCACATAAATTCCCTGGGTGTGTGAATGATAGCCTAGAGTACAGTCTATCGGAAGGACAATTTATACTGTCACTAATCTCTATTATCAGACTCTAAGATCAGACAATGTTAAATTTTGCATTGTGATTCTTTGGGGCCGATTTATCAATGTCTGGTGGACATGATACACTGTAGCGTATTATGTCCGCCAGACATCGCTGAATGCAGGCAGCATATGCTGTCGACATTTAACATTGAACAAGCACTTCTAGTGAACTGCTTGTGCAATGCCGCCCCCTGCAGATTCGCGGCCAATCGTCCGCTAGCAGGGGGTGTCAATCAACCGATTGATGTCTGCAGCCTCAGAGACTGTGGACGAGTTAAGGAGCACAGAAACAGCGGTATTTGGCCCCATTCGGGCCATGATAAATCGGCCCCTTTATCTCATTTCACGTGAATATAGTATTGTAATAGCAATGTGTACTCAGGCATAATTGTGCATTATTTGGAAATATATTGACAATAAAAACACTGAGCACTATAGTGTCAGTGCAGAAATCCCCAATATTAAAGGGACAATCAATACTCGAGATAACATTATCCAATATTTAAAAATAAAAAATGAAGATCCGCCTGCACCATACCCCTTTTGTCTTGCCTACTTACTTCTCCTACTAATCATCGTTGATAACTTCTATAATATGATGTAAATATGGCAGCCTAACTTTCCACACCGTTATGTAGCTACCTTCTTCTTCAAATCAAGCGCGTGCAATTTCTGACAAAGGATTGGATTCTGATTGGCTGATCATTTGAAGAAGAAGGTAGCGACGTAACGGTGGGGGGAGTTAGGCTGCCATATTTACATCATATTATAGAAGTTATCGACGATGATTACTAGGAGAAGAAAGTAGGCAAGACAAAGGAGTTATGGTGCAGGCGGATCTTCATTTTTTATTTTTAAATATCGAATAATGTTATCTCTAATGTTGACTGTCCCTTTAACCTTCTCTTCATGTATAATGCTTATTGTAACACTAAAAATAAATGTTATCTATTGTATTATTGACTCCATGTCAAATTCTATCATTGGTAGGTGTATATATCTAATGTATTTTTGATAGCACCATAAAGCAAATAACACACTATTGTATTGCAGGTTACATAAAGAAAGTTGGATATTAGATATATTTCAACGTATTAACGCTGATGAAGAAGAAGTTCATGTTCCATATGACTTAGAAATATCAAATCAAGAACTGAGCTACATAATAAAAAAAGCAGAACAATGGAGAGGAGTAAATGGTGAACGAAGAAAGGTAAACAAGCATTTTTTTTTATTTCAGCATAAAAATATAAATTGTATTAGCCTTAAAGATAAATACCTTGTTTGTAGTAATACATTTTAAAGGAATACATCTTAATAATAGCAGGCATAATATATAGACTTGCTCGACACAGGGTTGCCACAATTTGATTTGTAAGTAGAGCAATATCTGCAAAGTGCAATAGAGCGAAGTGCAATAAAATTAGGTATGCCTGTATGTAATATGTGTGTATGTGCATGTGTGTGTTAGCCTAAATATTTGGTTTAAATGTCTGTATAAATATTTTATAGAATATGTATTTCTCATAGCTTCTAGAAAATAATTCTTTCTAAATCATGTTATAATTCAAACCTTAACTGATGTTACTGGATGCCAGCAAAAACAATTCAAGTAGTTTATATATGTACCATACTAAAATCCCTGTAATAGTTCTAAAAATAATTTTAATTGTTTAAAATATATTTAGTGTTCTTAGGTATGTTTAATGCTTCAGTATCTTATAAATAATGTTAAATTCAGTTACAAGGGTAAAACGACATAATACAGAACAGCACGATAACTCATTTTGCTTGATCGCCCAACCATTAGCATGCAACTTTGATATTACAAGTCCATGGTAAAGCACGTTTACCAGAAAAAGGTTAGCGCACCAGACCACTCGAGCGAAGCCTATACTTTCAATGGATATCGCAACATTGCTCATGTGTGCTAGTATTACAAGTTAAAAGTCATACGGCTAGATTACGAGTTGTGCGTTAGGGTTAAAAAGCAGCGTTGAGAGGTCCCAACGCTGCTTTTTAACGCCCGCTGGTATTACGAGTCTTGAAATGACAGGCTCACCGCTCACTTTTTTGGCCAGACTCGGAAATACTGCAAATCCACTTACGTCAATTGCATATCCTATATTTTCAATGGGACTTGCGTAACGCCGGTATTACGAGTCTAACCAACAGTGAGAGGTAGACCCTCTCCTGTCAAGCCTGGTACCGCATTTTAAAGTCAGTAGTTAAGAGTTTTACACCGCCGTAGCATAAAGCTAAAAAGTACACTAACACCCATAAACTACCTATTAACCCCTAAACCGAGGCCCCCCCACATTGCAAACAATAAAAGAAAATTTGTAACCCCTAATCTGCTGCGGACATCGCTGACACTATAATAAATATATTAACCCCTAAACCGCTGCACTCCCGCCTCGCAAACACTATTTAAATATGATTAACCCTTAATCTGCCGGCCCTAACATCGCCGACACCTACCTACATTTATTAACCCCTAATCTGCCGACCCCCAACGTCGCCACGACTATTTTAAATGTATTAACCCATAAATCTAAGTCTAACCCTAACCCCCTAACTTAAATATAATTTAAATAAATCTAAATAAAATTACTATAATTAGCTAAATTATTCCTATTTAAAACTAAATACTTACCGATAAAATAAACCCTCAGCTAGCTACAATATAACTAATAGTTACATTGTAGCTATCTTAGGGTTTATTTTTATTTTACAGGCAAGTTTGTATTTATTTTAACTAGGTACAATAGTTATTAAATAGTTATTAACTATTTAATAACTACCTAGTTAAAATAAAGACACATTTACCTGTAAAATATAACCTAACCTAAGTTACAATTACACCTAACACTACACTATAATTAAATTAATTACCTAAACTAAATACAATTACTTACAATTTAAAAAAAATATCTATAGTACGAAAAAAAAACCCCCACTAAATTACAGAAAATAATAAAATAATTACAAGATTTTTAAACTGATTACACTTACTCTAATCCCCCTAACAAAATAAAAGAGCCCCCAAATAAAAAAGTCCTACCCTACACTAAATTACAAATAGCCCTTAAAAGGGCCTTTTGTGGGGCATTGCCCCAAAGTAATCAGCTCTTTTACCTGTAAAAAAAAAACAATTCCACCCCCCAACATTAAAACCCACCACACACACAAACCCACCCAATCCCCCATTAAAAAAAACTAACACTAACCCCTTGAAAATAACCCTACCGGGAGACGTCTTCACCCAACCGGGCAGAAGTGGACCTCCAGACGGGCAGAAGTCTTCCTCCAAGCCGGGCAGAAGAGGTCCTCCAGATGGGCAGAAGTCTTCATCCAGACGGCATCTTCTATCTTCATCCATCCGGCGCGTAGCGGGTCCATCTTCAAGACATCCGACGCGGAGCATCATCTTCTTTCTTCGTCTGACGACTGAATGAAGGTTCCTTTAAATGACATCATCCAAGATGGCATCCCTTCAATTCCAATTGGCTGATACAATTATATTAAGGTAGAAAAAATCCTATTGGCTGATGCAATCAGCCAATAGGATTGAACTTCAATCCTATTGGCTGATCCAATCAGCCAATAGGATTGAGCTGGCATTCTATTGGCTGTTCCAATCAGCCAATAGAATGCAAGCTCCATCATATTGGCTGATTGCATCAGCCAATAGGATTTTTTCTACCTTAATTCTGATTGGCTGATAGAATTCTATCAGCCAATCGGAATTGAAGGGATGCCATCTTGGATGACGTCATTTAACAGGACCTTCATTCAGTCGGCGGACAAAGAAAGAAGAGGATGCTCCACATCGGATGTCTTGAAGATGGACCCGCTCCGCACCGGATGGATGAAGATAGAAGATGCCGTCTGGATGAAGACTTCTGCCCGTCTGGAGGATCTCTTCTGTCCGGCTTGGATGAAGACTTCTGCCCGTCTGGAGGTCCACTTCTGCCCGGTTGGGTGAAGACGTCTCACGGTAGGGTGATCTTCAAGAGGTTAGTGTTAGGTTTTTTTAAGGGGGGATTGGGTGGGTTTTAGAGTAGGGTTGGTTGTGTGGGTGGTGGGTTTTAATGTTGGGGGGTATTTGTAAAAAAATTTAAAGGTAAAAGAGCTGATTACTTTGGGGCAATGCCCCGCAAAAGGCCCTTTTAAGGGCTATTTGTAATTTAGTGTAGGGTAGGGCTTTTTTTATTTTGGGGGGCTTTTATATTTTGTTAGGGGGATTAGAGTAGGTGTAATTAGTTTAAAAATCTTGTAATTATTTTATTATTTTCTGTAATTTAGTGCTTGTTTGTTTTTTTGGACTTTAGATAATTTTTTTTAATTGTAATTAATTGTATTTAGTTTAGGTAATTTAATTATAGTGTAGTGTTAGGTGTAATTGTAACTTGGGTTAGGTTTTATTTTACAGGTAAATTTGTCTTTATTTTAACTAGGAAGTTATTAAATAGTTAATAACTATTTAATATTTATTGTACCTAGTTAAAATAAATACAAAGTTGCCTGTAAAATAAAAATAAACCCTAAGATAGCTACAATATAATTATTAGTTATATTGTAGCTATCTTAGGGTTTATTTTATAGGTAAGTATTTAGTTTTAATAGGAATAATTTAGTGAATTGTATTAATTTTATTTAGATTTATTTAAATTAAATTTAAGCTAGGGGGGGTTAGGGTTAGACTTAGATTTAGGGGTTAATAACTGTATTATAGTGGTGGGGACGTTGGGGGTGGCAGATTAGGGGTTAATAAATATAGTTAGGTTGCGGCGACATTGGGGCGGCAGATTAGGGGTTAATAAATATAATGTAAGGTTCAGCGATGTTGGGGGCAGCAGATTAGGGGTTCATAAGTATAATGTAGGTGGCGGCGGTGTCCAGAGCGGCAGATTAGGGGTTAATAATATAATGCAGGTGTTGGCGATGTCAGGGGTGGCAGATTAGGGGTTAATAAGTGTAAGATTAGGGGTGTTTAGACTCGGGGTTCATGTTAGGGTGTTAGGTGTAGACATAAAAAGTGTTTCCCCATAGGAATCAATGGGGCTGCGTTAGAAGCTTTACACTGCTTTTTTGCAGGTGTTAGGGTTTTTTTTTCAGCCGGCTATCCCCCATTGATTCCTATGGGGAAATCGTTCACAAGCACGTTTTACCTGCTCACCGCTACCGTAAGCAGTGCTGGTATTGAGGTGAGATATGGAGCTAAATTTTGCTTTTCGCTCACTTTTTTGCGGTTAACGCCGGGTTTGTAAAAATCCTTAATACCAGCACTGTCTGTAAGTGAGCGGTGAGCATAAACTGCTCATTAACACCGCACCCCTGTTAACGCAAAACTCATAATCTAGGTGATAGTTTGTGCTCAAGCAAAAGCCGAAACTACGCTAGAATATTTAGCATACGTTCATACTTGGGGGCCCATTTATCAAGCTCCGGATGGAGCTTGAGGGCCCGTGTTTCAGGCGAGCCTGCAGGCTCACCAGAAACACCAGTTATGAAGCAGCGGTCTAAAGACCTCTGCTCCATGACCTGCCAACCTGCTCTGAGCAGGTGGGCATACATCGCCGAAAATCAACCCGATCGAGTACGATCGGGTTGATTGACACCTCCCCACTGGCGGCCGATTGGTTGCAAATCTGCAGGGGGGCAGCTTTGCACCAGCTCACACCTTTTCATCCAGCCTCCCTCACATGCAACCATCTTCTCATCCTCCCAGCTAAAATAATTTAAAACCGAAAGAGAATTCCTATTAATGGGCTATTGTATAGATTAAGTTTAAAAAAAAAAAAAACTAAAATCTCCACCTGGAAACATCTTATCTGGATTAATTAATTGTACTTAATTGTTTTCAAGAACAATGTGAAAATTTAAGCAATGTGCCTACATATTTCACAAAACTAGCATTCATAACTGTAATGTGCTGTATTAAATTTTTTGAAAGAAGCAATTTTTTTTCTGAAGCTGAGTAATTACTCGTATGATATTTCACAATGAATATACAAAGTCTTTTGCCTGTCATGAATTTTAAAAAGTTATTAATCTTGTCTTTTTCTTTAGTTATGCATAATTGTTCAGTACAATCAGTACAGAAGCCAGAAGACTCACTGCTTCAATTAAAATATGAATGTACTAATTTTAAAATCCCATTTTTAAATGTGAGGAATATAGCAACTGATAGTAACAGAAATTATACATCATATTATGTATCCAAATTATTTGGTTTGATTATGTTTAAAGCATACTTAATCATTCCTGCTTCTTTAGAAATACTGAAAAAAAAATGCCTTTGTTTTATTGTATTCCTATTCTTATTCTTAATAATAATAATAATAATAATAATAATAAAAATTGTCCTATATATGTTAAATTTAATGATACATACTTATAGATTGTAGCTATAACTGTAATTTAATTAAATAGTTTATGATTCATGATATAAGATCATAATATAAGAAATTCACACTATAGTAACATTTAAAAACGTCCTATTTTATCTGAAATATTCTGTTATTTAAATTTGTAACTAAATTTTCAGATAAAAAATAGATTTAAAATATGAATTTGAAATATAAAAAGGTTAACTAGTTACATAATTACTTAATTAATTAGTTAATTAAAAAGGCAGTTTTATTCTAATGAATTAAAGACTTGCTATGGATACTAAGCAGATAAAAAAATCTGCTTTGATTGAATAAAACCCTCCATATGGAACCTATGGAATGCAATGCTAATGGCCATCAGTTATATATCTTCTTAACTACCCTTTAGTGCCAGAAGTCATGTCTTCTCTTTGACTGGGAAGAGTTAAACAGAGCAAAGTATGAGAAACCTATCTAAGTTTAACCTTTTTTTTCTGTCTCTAATCCTTCCCCTCCCATCTATTTCTATTTCGTATTCTCTGTAAGGGCCAGATTACGAGTGGATCGCTAACAGTTACACGTGAACGATAAGGGGTTTATTGCTAGTGTTTGCACGAGTCTGGTTTTTCACTTGTGCGATCGCTTGAGCGTAATTTAAGTTAACACGCAATCTCAGAGCTCTGGTTAGCTATTTTGCAAAACAAAAAGTCTCACAAAACACAACAAAAATACATTACAAAGTATACTTACACTCATAATAACATCTAATACAAATTATTTGAAAAAAAATATTGCACAAAAAAGTATATATATATTTATATATATGTGTCTATATATGTGTACATATGTATTTACATGTATATATGTACTGTATATATATGTGTGTGTGTTTACAGATATATATATATATATATACTGTGTATATATATATATATATATATATATATATATATACTGTGTATATATATATTTATATATATATATATATATATATATATATATATACTGTGTATATATATATATATATATATATATATATATATATATATATATATATATATATATATATATATATATATATATATATATATATATATGTACATTAGAGCCCTTTGCAGTTAAGTAGATGAAAACAGGAAAAACATATTTATGCAATATTCATATTTAATCATGGTTTTAACAATGTATTTACTGTAAATATTTCACATATCAATGTTCTGCACATAGCAGAATATGTTCTAAGTATTAAATATAGAAAGTGTTGCAATTAAAAATGGTTAGGCATTCTCATGTTTATTTCTTTTGTTTGCATTGGTATGACACAAAAAGTGGAGAAAAAAGCCAAATCTGACACATTCCATGCAAAACTCCAATGAAATGGACTGGAAAAAATGATTGGCACCTTCAATTTAATATTTGGTAGCACATCCCCTGGAAAAAAATAACTGAAATCAATTGCTTCCTGTAACCATCAATGAGTTTCTTACACCTCACTACTGGAATTTTGGACCACTCTTCTTTCTCCAACTGCTCCAGGTTGTTAAGATTGGAAGGGTTCCTTTTCCTAACTGCTGTTTTGAGATCTCTCCACAGGTGCTGTATGGGATTGAGATCTGGACTCATTGCTGACTAGTTCAGTACTCTCCAGCACTTTGTCTTAAACCATTTCTGGGAGCTTTTTGATGTGTGCTTTGTGTCATTGTCCTGCTGTAAGACCCATGACCTCTGACAGAGACCCAACATTCTGACACTGGGCCCTACATTGCACCACAGAATTTGTTGGTAGTCTTCAGATTGCATAATGCAATGCACACAGTCAAGACATCCAGTGCCTGAAGCAGCAAAGCAACCCCAAAACATCAGTGAACCTCCACCATGTTTGACTGTAAAGTCTGTATTCTTTTCTTTAAAAGCCTCATTTCTTTTTCTGAAAACATTAGAATGATGGGCTTTACAAAAAAGCTGTAATTTTGTTTTGTCTGTCCACAGCACATTCTCCCAAGAGGCAAACTCCAATCTAGCTTTTTTATGTTTATGTGTCAGCAGTGGGGTCCTCCGGGGACTTCTACCATAGCGTCCCTTTTTATTCAGATGGCGACGTATAGTGCAAGCTGACACATTTTTACCCTGTGCCTGAAGGTCAGCTTGAATTTGTATGGAAGTTGATCAAGGTTCTTTATCCACCATTCTTTGTTGCAATCTTTGATCAATTTTTCTCTTTTGTCCACGTCCAGGGAGATTAGAGATTAGATACAAGGCTGTAAACTTCTTGACAATGTTGCACACAGTGGACACAGGACCATTAAGATCTCTGGAGATGGACTTGTAACCTTGAGATTGTCCATGCTTTTCTACAATTTGTGTTCTAAAATTCTCAGGCAATTCTTTGCTGTTCTTTCTCTTCTCCATGCTCAGTGTGGTACACAGAAACAAACAACAGAAAGGGTGTGTCAATTTTTCACTATTTTCACTGGTTGCTGGTGCGATTTCTATATTGTCAGCTGAGTTTAATTACAAATTACAGGAGCATCACAAACTTGGGGGACAATTTAACAAGTGCCGAATGGCTCCTGTTCCCCTTGTTTCCACGTGAGCCTTCAGGCTCGCCGGAAACAGGAGTTAAGAAGCAGCGGTCTTAAGACTCTCACAGAAACACACAAACAGTACACTTTGAGACACCCACCTACAGACACTTAAAGAAACACACTCACACTCAGACTGATACAGATACACTCACACACAGAAACAAACACACACACATGCACAATCGTAAAGACACCCACAGAAACAAACAATTCATCATAGCTTTCATCTGTTTGTATTTTCTTTCACCTCTTAACTAGTTATTTTTTGTCCCCTTTAATTTATTCCCAAATATCCAATTTACCTGCTAGAGTGTTTACAAGTATTTCCTTTATTATTATATTGGCATTTGAAATAGTTGATTTTGCCTGTTATATCCCCACCTATTCTGAAAGTTTCTGGCCTTAGGTCCAAGCTATAGACAAGTTGTGTTAACACAGCCAGTAGAAGAAATTACACTCCCAGTGGGGTATAGAAGAGATACGGTAACAACATGTTAATTTTCCATTGTTCTCCCCAAGTATTGGTCTTTGGTTTATGGACAGATATAAGATAAAGAAGCATGTATATGTGCACAATGTGATAAAGCAACAAGATCTGATTATACCTACAAGCTCAACCCATTTTATTAGGTTGTGGCTTCAAAACACAAAATCAGCCAGATTGTATACATAAATAAACCTTAAAAAGCAAATCTCATATATTCTATATTCTGCAGTTGGTAAAAATAAGTTATTGGAAGCACACTGAGGGAAAAACAATATTACAGTACACTGTCCCTTTAAGTACTTTCTTATACTGTTTAAAAAAGCAGCAAACCTTGAGGTTTATTTATGCAATGAGTTTTATTTTTAATAAGTATAGTATATATAGTATTTCATCATGATAATACATATTTGATCTCTTAGACCTAAATAAATGTGTATGTTTCTGAATAGTAAAAAGGACATTTTAAAAAAGCTAACTTTTCAGAAACTTGCTTCTGATTATTAGCTCATGCAGGTCAAAATGTAGAAATAAAAGTATAGATCATTATGATGAAAAAAACTAACCACCATGTATCCTGTTCTGTGTCACAAGAAACTGTATATACAGCTAGAAAATAAAAGTTTTGCACTTTCACTGAAGAGTAACCTATTAGGTGTTTTCTCTCCATTACCCTTGTGCTGCTATATGAGGCCCTTTTTTACTCCAGTCCCCATGTGCTGCTCCTGGAGGCTAGAGCCCATCATTCTGATTTGCAGGCCTGTTGTTGCACAACATTCTGGTACCTATAGTTCACAAATGTGCAGCCTAGAAAGGGCTTCACCAGACTATATTTTAAGTCTGGCTGGCAGTGGTGGTCAGAGTAGGTAAGTGGGTTGCTCAGACCAGGGTACTAGAGCTTAATTTTAAGGCACTAATCATGCCCTTGCCCCCATCATAGCCCAGGCCCCCCTTGACCAACCGTTCCCCTGACTCGAGTGCCCCTGTCACCCTCTGATGGTAGTCCTGCTTAACTCATGCATGTGATGAAGGGCAGGTAAAAATATTTTTGAGATGCAATGTTGCTGAAATTTTTCCCCCAAAGATAAAAGGGGTGATTGAATTACTTAAAATGGCTAGTCGCTATGACAGGCCTTTGATAAAGCCTAAAACAGGCAAAACGTGTCAGGGGGGTTGTTTGGCACAATGGGGTCCCATTAATTGTCAATTCTTAAATTTATATCTATCATAGCTGTAAAAATACCAGTAATATAGTCCAAACGGACAGGGAATTAGTGATTGGCGGTGGAGCTATTTACTGTGTGAATAGGCAACATTATATTGCATTGTTTGTTACAAATGAAAACACAGGGATTGCTATACTGGAATATCGATATCATACATAGCATATTAAAGTGCCAGTTTTTACACAGCTGTGGATAAAGTATATAATAACTATTTAAAGCTTTGCATTTAGGACAAACTGAATATAATATTTACAGGTGTACCAGATATTGAGGCTGATAATAGCTCTTACAAAGGAAAAATATGCACAAGATACTCCAGCACTCATAGTATAGATATAAGAACAACATTCATAACAGTGTGGTAATTAGACAACTTTGATCTTATAGCACAGACTTTCCATACTAGTAGTAACTCAATTGGGAAGGTTATAACTGAAATTTTGAATGATGTGAGTGTGAGCAGTGAATGATGCATGATTGATACCAGATGTTGTGACCTTAGAGTACAATACATACTCGACATAGGTTTTTCATAACGATTGTATTAATAATAACCAAGGTAGAACCAAGAGGTATGCAAGTACACATTAATTATTTAATAAATGAGGCATACATATATATCACGTGAATATATAAATTTATGTGCACTGGATACTAATGTTGATAACAATATGTACCAATATACATCTGATATTAAAAAGTTATAAGATACACTCATATACACAGTATATACACAACATGTACCAACATACATCTGATATTAAAAAGTTACAAGATACACTCATATACACAGTATAAATAAAAAATAAAAAATAAAAGAGTAATACTCGGAGTATATTATAAAACATGACAGGAAAATCTATAAGATACACGAGTATATACAGTACAAACACGTGAGTAATATTCCCAGTACTGTCACAATCAGATGAAATATAAGACAATCATACTGCCACAACTCCATCCTTCTTACATGGAAATAATATAAGATGGATTCCTAATAGTGTGTAATTACAACAAACCATGCAGGATTGATACCACACAAATTGATAACAAGAGTGTAAACAGGAGGGACTGGAGTGACTCCTAATAGTGTGTAATTACAACAAACCAGGCAGGACTGACACCATACAAACTGATAACAAGAGTACCAATAGCCCTTACAAGGACACATTAGATACCTCTGGATATACACATATCCTGATAACAAGAGTGCCAATAGTCCTCATAAGGGCATATCAGATACCTCTGGATATATACATATCCATAGTACAAGTCAAGATATAGCAAGGAAGAATTACAGAGCATCAATTCACCACTGTACAAAAAACTGATTCTCATTTGGAGGTTATCCTTCAGAACCATTATAGTTTATCCCTATTGCACAATATGACTAAATTAACACATTTATATAACGGTATATCAATACCTGCCACACACGCAATTTATTTGACATTCACCGTATCACACACGTAAACTGGTAATTATAAACCAGTGAGAACTGATTACTAATATATGCTATAAAGGCCAGATAAATAACAGATCTCACAAATTATTTACTTCAGCTATAGACGATAGAGTAATTTTAAATGTTTGTGTTTATCCATCTTTTTAATTAAGTTAAATAAAAGTTACATTTTAATTCAATCTTTGCCTCTACATATCAGTCTGGGCAAACAGTGCTATACAAGCATTTCTTTCCAGGGACTTCAATCCCAATTGTTTATACAAGTGTTGTATTAAATGCTAGCACCACTTCTCATAAAGAGACAATACATTGATACTAACAAAACAGGTATCTTAAAGGGACATTAAACACTAAATACATACTAGATAGAATGAGGCATTCAAAGAAAAGATTAGTCCATGACTAACATGTAGATGTATTTTTTAAAGTTTCATTAGTTGTTTAAAAAGTGACAAAATAAGTGTAAAGCTTTAGTGTCTATAAAACACTGGGAGCTGCCATGTTGTAACTTGTGTTACCTTCTCTGCTGTGGCCAATTAGGGTCCGTTATAAATAGGTCAGTAGAGTGTGCAGCCAATGGTTGTTCTGGATTTAACAGTGTTCTGCACTTCCATTTCTAACAGGAACTGAAAAGCTCACAATTTCAGAATAGAATTACAGGCAAAGAGGACAAAATAAATAATGAAAGTATATTGCAGAGTTGTTTTATATATACAATTTATCATTTTATATTACCATCTCAAAGTGTTTAATGTCCCTTTAAGTAATAAGAATAACTGAGAAGCTTGCCATCATAGTGCCCTTGCTATTTTGTGTATAGTGACTATGGCAGGACAGTCTCCAAAACCAGAACTGCTATAACATTGGCACCAGTATTAAATTTTCTTTCATGAAGTACAACCCCCCCCTCTATTTTTCATATCGCTAGCAGAATCCAATACCCTTCTTGATGACTCTTGTCACATTCTCTTTCTCAAAATAGTTTCTTTCCTATATTGAAAAAACAAAACAAAAAAGGGAAACAAGTCATTTTTTATTTTGCAGTATCTAAAGGAAGACATACTGATGTATCTATTTATTTTTTAAATGTTTCTGTTTATGAGATCTGTTGCTTTCCACCACTAAATCAGTGTAAGATCTGCTTATAAGCAAACAGACCTTATGCCAAGTTCTACCTCCTGTTAATTTCAAAATAAAATAAACCACTTTACAAAAACCTTTCTTTAACACACAAAAAAATGTGTTCCATACGTGTACAATAGAAATGTTTAGTTTTCTGTACCTTAAAAGTAATAGACATTCTAGACTCCTTATATCTTTAACATACTGATTTCTCTGTACATAAACCACTTCTAGCTAATTTCTGCTTTCCTTGTACCCAGTTTATCATCTATTCTGAAGATGGTATATAATGGTGAAAAGGTGCTTCATTGTAACTGGATGGATTGTGATGGATTTTCAGAATCAGAATTAAATCATTACAATACAATACAATACAATATATTGATAGGATTTATTTTTTTCTATAAAAAAGAAACAAAAATCTTATAAAGTACATATTAATTTTAATCAGTTTACTCATTTCCAATATTATAATATTAGGCTGCATCATATTTTTAAGTAGTTAAAAATAATTCTATTTTTCATATATGAAAATATATTAAATTAACTGCCTTTCAACATCATTACAGCTTAAAAACCTTTAAGGATAATACCAGTTTCTACAGTCATTTCACAGCTATTCAAACAGTCTTACATAGTGATAGAAGTGTGTATGCCACCCTGTAATTGTATCAGTAGTTTATCAGAAGATGCACTGACATATGTTAAATAGTAAATGGCACTTGACTGCCCCGAAGATGTTTTCTCTACAAAAGTCCTCAAATGCTGCATTAAGGTTTGTTGAATAAAATAGCTTTTCTTCCTGCATCTAGATAATTTGTATCCACAGGCAAAGATTTGAAAAACTATGACTGTTGTCAACAGTTCTTTCTTGTAAATCTGTCATCAGTGAGATCATGTTACTTATATTTTCTTTAATGAAGAGTATGCAGTCATTTATTTTTATCATCTCCTTAATTGTTTAACACCACATAACATTATAGTTTATTTGATGCTAGTGGTTAATGGTTCTTTGCAATGCTTAGCATAGGAAACATGAAGAAATAAAGTACATGCATAGCAAGCTATAAAGACTTCGAGTGCCACTTTCAAAACATGAATCTTATAACACTCTGCACAATACTCTGGATTGTTAAATACTTCTGCTGCTTTAAAGGAATATTATAGTCAAAAAATTATGTTCTAATCTGTTAGAGCATTTCATTTTAAGACTATCGACCCAAAACGAATGTTTGTTTATCCCCCGCAAAGGGGTTCAACATACATTAGAAATACCGCTCAAGATTAACAGAGCACTGCTGATTCCAAGCACAAAACACCACTGATCCAATCAGCAGTGCTTGTCTTATGCCTCAGATGTGGAACTAGCATTGCTGATTGGATCAGCAGCTTTTTCTGCTCTGGACCAGCAGTACTCTGCAGATTGAGAAACATTTGAGAGAAGAGATGGTCAGGCAAGCTCATACAAGAAGGTCATATAGGAAAAGCTAAAGCAAATTTAACAGTAGTCAAAATGCATAAACAGTTGAAGTCAGGAAAATATACAATTTGGGCAGTTCAGGCAGATATCTTTTAAGCAGAAAGTTCTAATTCAAAGAAAGACATCAAAATCCATATATTATGCAAACAATAAGAACATGCAAACAACTGGAAAGCCAAACAGGTGTATAGAGTTTTACCGTTTGTGTCAGTATAAGTAAGAATACCACTAAAAGTGACTTCACGAAAAACAACTCATCTAGTGCCCAATATCAATGTAAATTAACATCAAGAATGATATGATAGTTGCAAACATGTGTGCGAGGTTGATGGTTTAGAGCAAATACTTAGCTGATATGAGGAGGAAATAATTTATATAGCAGAGATCTAAAAGGACTACATTTTTACATGCAAAAGGTAGAGTGTCTAAGACAGTGATTTGCAACCTTTTTTTTGCCGTGGCACACTTTTTTACATTAAAAAATCATGTGGCACACCAACATCCCAAAACTTTACAAAATCACACATTGTAGCCTAATACAGGATACATAATACAGTATATATAAACTACTATTAGCTGTCGGCTCCATTTTTAACGACTCAATGGAAATGAGCCATACACAGGGAAATTTCTAAAGTAAGTTATGGTTTTACAATATCTCTGAGCTTAATGAAGACACATAACATAAGAATTTTCTATGAAGGCTTAACAATGCCTCTTCTGGTTATTTATACAACATATCATCACTTTGCTTCCAGCAGCTTTTAAGGTATTGCCGTGATGCCTCGATATTGAGGCATCACTGCAATACCTTTTTTGGCACACTGATGCAGAGAGAGCCACTCTGTGGCCCTTTCTGCATCGACCATCGATAGTGCCGATCGTTGGCGGGTCGGAACAGCTGCAAGGAGGTGGATGGGTGGCCCATTGCTGGCAAACTTCCAGCCAGCAGTCGGAAACGATTGTTGGGTGCGCATTGGAGCACATGCCGGGTGTGTGTGTGTGTGCGTGCCCACAATCTAGATAGTTTAAATATTTTAAGTGGTGTGTTGAAGTGGTGGATGGCAGTGGTGAGTTGGAGTGGAGGGGGGAAATAATTTTTCAAAATAGATCTGGGAGGCGGAGGGGGTAGGGTATGGAGGGGGCAGCTACACTACAGAAAAAGAGTGGTTTATTTAAAAAAAGCCACATATAAATGCAAAATGGTGGAAAATAGTTAGTGGGGGAAGGGTTAGAGAGCTCTTTGGGGGGGATCAATGAGGTTGGGGGCTAAGGGGGGATCCTACACAGCAAAATATATATATATATATATATATATATATATATATATATATATATTTTTATTTTAAAAAGCCTTTTATTTTAGTATTGGCAGATTTTCTGCCAGTACTTAAGATGGCAGGGACAATTGTGGAGTGGGGGAGGGATGAGAGCTGTTTGTAGGGGATCAGGGGTGGGATGTGTCAGGTGGGAGGCTGATCTCTACACTAAAACTAAAATTAACCCTTCAAGCTCCCTACAAGCTACCTACTTAACCCCGTCACTGCTGGGCATAATACAAGTGTGGTGCACAGCGGCATTTAGCGGCCTTCTAATTACCAAAAAGCAATGCCAGAGCTATATATGTCTGTTATTTCTTAACAAAGGGGATCCCAGAGAAGCATTTACAACCATTTGTGCCATAATTGCCCAAGTTGTTTATAAATAATTTTGGTGAGAAACCCAAAGTTAGTGAAAAAGTTAACTATTTTTTTTTATTTGATCGCATTTGGCGGTGAAATGGTGGCATGAAATATACCAAAATGGGCCTAGATCAATAATTTGGGTTGTCTACTGCACTACACTAAAGCTAAAATTAACCCCTTAACTGCTGGGCCTAATAAAAGTGTGGTGTGCAGCAACATTTAGCAGCCTTCTAATTACCAAAAAGTAATGCCACAGCCATAAATGTGTGCTATTTCTGAACAAAGGGGATCCCAGAGAAGCATTTACAACCATTTGTGCCATAATTGCACAAGTTGTTTGAAAATAATTTCAGTGAGAAACCTAAAGTTTGTAAAATGAAATATACCAAAATGGGCCTAGATCAATAATTTGGGTTGTCTACTAATGTTTTAAAATCTGGTTTGGAAATAGCAAAGTGCTACTTGTACTTATTACTTGCAAAAAAGCAAAGAACATGTAAACATTGGGTATTTCTAAACTAAGGACAATATTTAGAAACTATTTAGCATGGGTGTTTTTTGGTGGTTGTAGATGTGTAACAGATTTTGGGGGTCAAAGTTTGAAAAAGTGTGTTTTTTCCATTTTTTCCTCATATTTTATCATTTTTTATAGTAAATTATAAGATATGATAAAAATAATGGTATCTTTAAAAATTCCATTTAATGACGAGAAAAATGGTATATAATATGTGTGGGTATAGTAAATGAGTAAGAGGAAAATTACAGCTAAACACAAACACAGCAGAAATGTAAAAATAGCCTGGCTTGGTCCCAAACGGTCAGAAAATGGAAAAGTGCTGTGGTCACTAAGGGGTTAAAGGGATATGAAACTCAAATTTTTTCTTTCACGATTCAGATCGAGCATGCAATTTTAAGCAGCTTTCTAATTTACTCCTTTTACCAATTTTTCTTTGTTCTTTTGGTATCCTTATTTGAAAAGCAGGAATGTAAGCTTAGGAGCTAGCCCATTTTTGGTTCAGTACCTTGGTAGTGCTTGCTGATTGGTAGCTAAATGTAGCCACCACTCAGCAAGCGCTACCCAGGGTGCTTAATATAGGCCTTTTCATTTATGATAAACAAAGGGAGTATAAAGATATATCAGGCCTGAGGGTGGCAAAATTTAGCTGCTATTTAGCTGTTGCTCTCATTACCCATAGGAAATAGCAGACACAGATATTTTTTAACATATTCAAATTCTGTGACAATTTTACATTTTTCTTAATATTTCCTATATGAATCATTTTATATCCTCTTGTCAGAAAATATTCAGCATGACAACTCCATTTAACTTGGAAGTTTTGACAATATACTTGACTTGTTAGTATACACTTTTTTTAAAAAGATTCCAATTTACTTCTTTCATCAAATTTGCTTTGTTCTCATTGTTAAAGAGATACCTAGGTAGGTAGTGAGAGTTCACATGCCTTGCGCACTGCATGGCAGGACAAAGTGCAGCCATCTAATGCTCTGGCAAATGTATAATATTCTGGCAATACTGCTGCCAAATAGGGCCACAGATCCATGTACTCGCCAGAGTTTACCTCCTTGCTTTTCAACAAAGGATACCAAGAGAATGTTTTTTTTTTACTAATTATTGTAAACTGGAAAGATGTTTAAAATAGCACGCTCTGTCTGAATCATGAAAGAAAATAAATGTCCCTTTAAAGCCACTTTTTACTTTTGTGAAACAAATACAAAAATAAAGGAGTAGGGAAAACAAATATAAAAAGAAAAAATCAAATATAGTAATTCATATCAGATTTCTAGTTCAGACTGCTTTTATTTTGGTTAACACAGTAAGATTTTGTATACCAGGGAACTGAATTTTCCTTTAAGTTTTACCATATGTTTTTTCAATGAGACAAATAAATGCATTACAGGAAGGCTTTTAGATTACATAGGTTGTAATACTTCCCTTTCTTTTAAGTTTTGCAGCTTTGAACCCAAAATGGTTTAGATTTAGGAAGTTTGTTATCAAACATGACTGGAAAAACTTAAGGCATTTTTGGCAAATCAAAATCATAAAAACAGGTCATGCAGGTGTAAAGTTTGCAGGTGACAAAAACATATTTCCTAGACTATCGCTATTGATTTATTTCTCAACAATAAAGTGACACCCATGTTATAGTATTACTTCCATTTGTAACACTAGCATATTTTTTTTAATATGAACTGATTTCTTTATTGCAGTCTGAAAGTCTGTTGCATGAAAACTTATGTCAATTTTCGTTCCATATTTTCTTCAACATTTTAAGTGAATAACAAGGCTTTAGGGATTTTTTTTCCCACCACTATACACCTAGAATTTGGCAGTCTACATTTTAATGAAATGTGTGCTAAGATGTTTCTGTAACCTCAGCTTTTTTTTTTTTGTTAAACCTAAAAGAACCTCTGTGCAGTGATAACTCATCATGGCTCTATATTCACAGTTTTATTGCTAAGGCATGGCAAGGGCAGGAAACGGAAGTATTTTATCCAGAGGCCAGATTTTATACAGACTTACCCAATTAAAGCATTTTCACCTTTTCCTGCCACTTTGTCATCGTGTTGAAGAATACCAGATCAGCAGTTACTTCCAATCTTAACAAATCAGAAATTACTTCTTTTTTTTTTTAGTGTGATCTTTATACAATACTTTGAATACTAAGGAACAGAATGCAGCTGATATTTAGGATAAAAATAAAACCACTAAGGATATTTTATAAGCCAGTGTAATTGAATTACTAGAAATACCACATACCTTTGATCTAGTAAACCTCCAATATTGCATTTGTGTTCAAAATAATACAAATTTCACATACATACATGAAACTAATTTTATTTAGAAACTTCTGCTTTAGGTTCATAATAATCCAAAATTCATGATATAACTTAATTTTGCTCCTTATATTTTGTGTTTTTTGTTGCCATTTCAGAGTTTTATATGGGATATCACATTAATGAGGCTTCTTTGGCCTCCAGCTAATGACAGCTGGCCTCTGGGAGGGATCAAGAGGAGTAATGAAGCAGACCTTTTGCATGAATCTTCTGCAGTCTCCCATTAAAAGACAACTGGGAAAACATTCCCTCAGGGAGAACAGTAGACACCATACAGTGTTTGTTTCTGAGCTCTGGTTCTACTTTTCCTTCATATCTTTGAAACCCATGACAGAAAAGGTCACAAGGTTAGGAACTCACACCTCAGTGAATGATACTACACATTGCTCCCATGAGGGAAGGAATTGTTCTGCGTTGCTTCCCACTGATTTCCTCTTGGACCACTGATTCACATTGACACCCATGGAGATCAGCTCATTAGGCTGCAATCACTACCTGCTCCAGGAAACAATGATAAGCAAAAAAGTATAAGGAAAAACATGAAATGAACAATGCTGACCAATTAGAAAACGCAGGCCTAGATTTACCAAACCTCATAGTTCTGTCATTTATATAAAAAAAACACTATGGGCTAGATTACAAGTGCCGCAGTATTTTTTTTTTCTGCGTAAGTGAAAACTCAGCTAGGATTTTCATGTTTGCCCTTGTCAAGTTGCGTTCATATTACAAGTTCCAAAAAAATGTATTTTGCATTAGGGTTTACCCGACTAGCGCAAAAAACCTAACTTAAAGGGACACTGAACCCAATTTTTTTTATTTTGTGATTCAGATAGAGCATGCAATTTTAAGCAACTTTCTAATTTACTCCTATTATCAAATTTTCTTCATTCTCTTGGTATGTTTATTTGAAAAGCAAGAATGTAAATTTAGATGCCGGACCATTTTTGGTGAACAACCTGGGTTGTTCTTGCTGATTGGTGGATTAATTTAACCGACCAATCAGCAAGTGCTGTCCATGGTCTTGAACCAAAAAATAGATTAAATACCTTCTTTTTCAAATAAAGATAGCAAGAGAATGAAGAAAAATTGATAAATTAGAAAGTTGCTTAAAATTGCATGCTCTATCTGAATCATGAAAGAAAAAAATTTGGTTTCAGTGTCCCTTTAAAGGGACAGTCTAGTCAAAATTATACTTTCATGATTCAGATAGGGCATGCAATTTTAAACAAATTTCCAATTTACTTCTATTATCTAATTTGCAGAATTCTTTAGATATCCTTTGTTGAAGAAATAGCAATGCACATGTGTGAGGCAATCAAACAAGGCCTTTGTGTGCAGCAACCAATCAGCAGCTACTGAGCATATCTAGATATGCTTTTCAGCAAGTGATATCAAGAGAATGAAGCAAATTAGATAATAGAAGTGAATTAGAAAGTTGTTTAAAATGACATGCTCTTTCTAAATTACAAAAGAAAAAAATTGGGTTTCATGTCCCTTTAAGTTTTTGCGTGAGCTCAATGGAGAAAAAAAAGTGAAAAAAAAACTGACAACTGAGAATGCGCAAATGCCTTGGCCTTTTCGCAAGAAGTCAATAGAGGAGAACAAACATCCATCGTACAAACAACATAGCATATTCCCATTATAAAATGTGAAATATTTACAGTAAATACATAGTTAACATCTTTATTAAATATGTGTGTAAATACATATATATATATATATATATATATAGATATATATATATACATACCAATACATCTTTAGCAATGTATACAGTATGTATGTGTTTCTCATATCTTTGAGCAATATTTTTTTTGTGTAACTGTACTTTGTAATGTATTGTCTGCAACTTTTTTTTTGGAAAACAGTTAACCACAGCTCTGAGATGGCGGTAAGGATTGAAGTGTAAGGGGCGATTGCGCTAGCGAAATTGCGATTGTGCACTTGTAACATTACCGAAATGAAAATGGCTCTCAAAAAATGAATGCGTTAGCACAAAACCGCTTGCGCCTCACTTTTAATCTAGCACTATATATGCTATTTATCAGGGTTTACACAAAAAACACACATATATATATATATATATATATATATAGTGTTGCTTGGGTGTTTCTTGATCTGCGCTGTGTACGTTGCAAACGGTTATTTTGCTCTAAATAGTTCCTCCTGATATATTTCAATGGCAGCTAGTTTCTGAATATTCCACTATCATCAAATGGAATGTGAAGGAAAAAGGTATGGAGTGGAGTTTCAGAGTTCAGCGCACATAGAATGGAGAAAAACAAAACCAAAACCAAATTATGGTGCAGTATGTCAGTACTAGGCAATCAAAAACTAAACGTGAGATTTAAATGTGCTCACCTTATTTAACCTCAAACATGTGAGGTATGTTGGAAGCATGGAGGGGATGTAATCCCTATCTGTGGTAAAGATGTTTCCAGCTGGTATGCAGAAACTTTTAGCAGGTGGAAATCTTGATATCCCTGGAGTAGAAATATGTTGGTATTTCAGACAAACTTCTCCTCTCTGGAGTTAGGTAGAGACACTTTAATTCTTTTTGCTGGATTTCTTTCCTTGTTGCTGTTTATTTCTTTTCCCCTTCTTTATACTTGAAAGGCTTCTCCTCTCTGGAGTATGGTATAAACTTTATGTATGCAAACCAATTAGTGCTCAGTTTACATACTTTGAGATCAATTGTGGATATTAATTGCAGCACTCATGAGATGTGTATAAATGATGCTTGCAAGGACACAAAGTGAAATTTAAAATAAAAACACTTTTATTTTCCAATGTCCAATAAAAAATGATAAACAGAAATCCTCTTTGATAATAGTCCAGATCAGGGACAGAAATAGGTGAGCAGATGAAATATAGTATATTTCTCTAAATCCGGTAGTGAGTTTTTTTCTCTTCTATCATACCCTCTGTTTAAGTGAATGTAATTCACGAAACGCGTAAGGGCACGCCCACTTCTGACGTCACTTCCTGTCCAGGGAGACCAAGCTTCAAACACTTCAGCAACGGACCCTGTCACTGACAGGCTTAAGAATCCACATCCAACCCGGATATTGTGAGCTATCTAGAGCTCAAAAAACCACAAGGAATCATCATCTAGCTGTATTTACAGCAGTTCATGTAACTATTTATTACGGTTTTCCATCATAAACATCCAACATAAACACTTATCCACCTGAACTCTGGGAGCTTTTCAGAGCTCAAAACCACCGCAAGGAATTTACCTTCAGCTGTACTTACAGCATCCTATACCACCATATCATTAATTTTTATCAGCTAGCTGTTTTTGCACCAGCCCTGATAAGAAAAAAACTCACTACTGGATTTAGAGAAATATACTATATTTCATCTGCTCACCTATTTCTGTCCCTGATCTGGACTATTATCAAAGAGGATTTCTGTTTATCATTTTTTATTGGACATTGGAAAATAAAAGTGTTTTTATTTTAAATTTCACTTTGTGTCCTTGCAAGCATCATTTATACACATCTCATGAGTGCTGCAATTAATATCCACAATTGATCTCATAGTATGTAAACTGAGCACTAATTGGTTTGCATACATAAAGTTTATACCATACTCCAGAGAGGAGAAGCCTTTCAAGTATAAAGAAGGGGAAAAGAAATAAACAGCAACAAGGAAAGAAATCCAGCAAAAAGAATTAAAGTGTCTCTACCTAACTCCAGAGAGGAGAAGTTTGTCTGAAATACCAACATATTTCTACTCCAGGGATATCAAGATTTCCACCTGCTAAAAGTTTCTGCATACCAGCTGGAAACATCTTTACCACAGATAGGGATTACATCCCCTCCATGCTTCCAACATACCTCACATGTTTGAGGTTAAATAAGGTGAGCACATTTAAATCTCACGTTTAGTTTTTGATTGCCTAGTACTGACATACTGCACCATAATTTGGTTTTGGTTTTGTTTTTCTCCATTCTATGTGCGCTGAACTCTGAAACTCATCTCCATATATATATATATATATATATATATATATATATATATATATATATATATATACACGTATGTCAAGTGGCAAATTTGCACGTGTGTTAAGCCGCGTAATCTAAACAGCCAAATTGCATGCATGTTCACGTATTCCCCATAGAAGTCAACAGAGAAGACAAATAGAATAACCCACACACACAAAAACCCTAATATGTTGTGCAAAGCATATTAAACTTGACGTATTCTCCGCGAAAAGTGTACATTAAAATTTGAAAATTCCATATCGTAATGGAATATGTTCTATTTATTTATAAATAAATATTTCTCTAGATATTTGATGATTTTTGGACTGATATATCTATTTATAGCTAGATATGTATATGAATATATATATATATATGTCTAGATATCTTGAGAATATCTCTTTGAAAATCCCTCTGAGATATTGTTTTATAAGATTGTAATGTAAAATATTTTCATTATCTCCCTAGTTAAACGTATCTCTATACATATAAATCCATGTTTCTCTATGTATGTGTATGTATGTCAATGTAAAATCCCTTTGTCTGCTTTTTTGTCTATCACACAAGATCTCGTATCTTTGAGCCCTTATAACATTTGTGTGCAATATTTTTTTTAAATCATTTTTATTAGCCAGTGTTAATATGAGTAAAACTATACTTTGTAATGTATTTTTGAAGTGTTTCGTGAAACTTTTATGTTGCGCAAAACTGTTAACTACAGCTCTTCGCGTGCGGACAGGATTGTTGCTTAAAAGACCAAAGCAGCTGCTATAAAGCTCTCTGCAAACTGTGTCAACACGTTTGTGAAAGCAGCACAGAAAATCACAATAATAAATCTTATAACATTAAAGGGGCATATTCATGTATATCTGCAAATGTGGTATACATGATACATTGCACTGCATGTGAAGTGGGATGCTATATTGGAGAAACAAGCCAAAAACTGCACCTTCGGATGAACTTACACAGACACTCAATCAAAAAACACTGTGAAACAAAATACTGCACTCCTGTTGGTCACCATTTCACCCAACCTGACCACTCCATCCAAAACCTCAAAATCAAAATTCTCAGAGGCAACTTCAAAAACACCATGGAAAGAAAAACCTTTGAAATGAAAATGATAATGCACTTCAACCTGTTTAATTCTGGACTAAATGTGACTCTGGATTCTTAACACATTATCAAAATTTTTTGTAATGTACTTTCATTTAGTCAATTACATCGTATATTCCACATTCTTTATACATAGGTACACAGGTAAGCCTATGTCCACACTTTTGTCTTTTTTTAACTTTTGTATTCCCCCTGTATATACAATTTCACATCTTTATAGATATTGATTCAATGTTGATATATAACTTTATGTCAGTATATGCTCTATGTATAGCTATATATTTCCCCTGTCTGTTCTCCTACACTGGACACTGTCTGCCTGTTACCTAAGCCCCCCTCATGATTTTTACGACACCTCCTCCTCTCCCTGCACTTTCTGTCTTCTTAGCTATTCTGTGTTTTAAGATACAATCTGTAAATTCCATTGAATTGATCAGTATTGCTTCAGACTTGATAAAGGAAGGAACTCTTCCGAAAGCTTGTCAACTTATAAATGTATAGTTAGTCCAATAAAAAAAGTATCATTGCTCAATGCAATACTCTTGTTATTTTGATATATATATATATATATATATATATATATATATATATATATATATATATATATGACAGATGTAGATGCACTCTCAGGACTTTCACAAATATCTTTATTGGAACGTTTTCGGGGCTCACAACCCCTTCATCAGCATAAACACATAGACAAAACTCAAACAATTTATAGTGTTTCAAATATCACTCACCAAACAAGTGTTACTCCAAAGTGCGCCAAAACACGAGCGTGGAGCGCATCTTGCGTTCCACAGTGCTAATGCCTACCGGAAGTGATATTATCTCACTTCCGGTTTCGCGGCATAGTTATATTAAGCATACAAGCTATGTGTAAGCTTGTAAGCTTGTATGCTTAATATAACTATGCCGTGAAACCTGCAGGTCTCATGACGCATTTTTATTGATGTTTTTGTGCCTTATGGATTTTTTTATTCTGATATTAAAAAAGCTGAAGTTTTTATAGAAGTCCCTCTCGAGAAGAGATATACATCATAGTCACAAGGGGATAAATGGGATTGTCATTGAAAAAATTTAGTACATAATTGATTATATAGGGAGGGGTGTGTAGTTATGATGAAACATGCTATTCATATGTTTTGTGGTTTCTATTCCTAAAAAAATAATTTTGGTCTGAGAACCACAATAAAAAAGCTGCTTATGGATGTTATAAGGTATAGATATGTTTAGAGATTTGAATTTGCTTGAATTTATTAGCCCCTAAATGACAGGATGTATTTTTTACAGTAAGGGGATAAATAGCATGGCTCTCACCAACAGAAGTAAAGTCTTGCAAATGCCAGATGCCTCCAGGGTACGTCTGTGTCATTAAGGGGTTAAGAAATTGTAAAATGAACCGTATCTATGTATCTTGTCAGCTAGAGAAATGATAGTGGATATGTTAACATAATGTCTTCAGCAAATAACATTATTTAATCTCTTTTGAGCGAATATTTAAAAGGTTAGTATAATGTATGTTTCTATATACAGTATATATATACTGTTTGGAAACATTTCCTAAAACTTTTATTAAATCCAGTTAAAACAAGTACCCATAACGATTCCGTATCTAACTAGTACCTTGCTCAAATGGATTACATAACAAAATACATTCCCAACCCTATAGTGGTTGAGGGTGCATTTTGTCATGTAATCCATTTGACAAAGTTACCAGCTAGGAACCAAAATGTTATGGGTACTTGTTTTAACAGGATAGATTAAACACTAAGGGGCTGAATTATCAAGCTCCGATTTGAGCTTGATGCCCCTGTTTCCGCACGAGCCTTCAAGCTCGCTGGAAACAGCAGTTATAAAGCAGGGGTCTAAAGACCACTGCTCCATAACTGATCCACTGCCTCTGAGGCTGCGGTCTGCAATCCGCCCGTACCTATACGATCAGGCTGATTGACACCCCCTGCTAGTGGCTGATTGGCCACGAATCTGCAGGGGGCGGCATTGCACAAGCAGTTCACAAGAACTGCTTGTGCAATGATAAATGACGACAGCATATGCTGTCGGAATTTATCGATGTCTGTCGGAAATGATCCGCTGAGCGGATCATGTCAGACAGACCGATGATAAATCCGCCCCATAGTTTTAGAAAAATTTGCTAGAGAGTGCAATCTTTATGGGAACTTTATAGAATATCGAGATAATGCACCCTGTTTTTTGACATATTAGTGAACAGTAAATGACTCCCAATGAGCAAGATTACAAGTTGTGCGTTATGAGTTTTCCGCGCGTGATATGCGTGATATATATATGTGTGTGTGTCTGTCTGTGTGTAAATAAATCTTTAATTTAGATGTCATTGAAATACCTTATTTCCATATAAAGTATTTCATATATTAAAATTTTGCGTTTTCAAATGCCCATAGCTTATATATATATTTATCAGTGTGGTTATGCAAACTGTCAAGTAATAATAATATACTTCAGATCTTCAAAAGCTGTACATTAGATTTTGATTGGGTGCTTAACTCACCACTTGAAAAATGAATGATAATAGTGTTTCCTGAGCAGCCTTTTAAAAGATTGGGGTGTACTAAAAAATAGCAGCAACATTAAATTTCTCTGGTTAACCTTTTTCTTCTGTTATGTGTGATCAGTCCACGGGTCATCATTACTTCTGGGATATAACTCCTCCCCAACAGGAAATGCAAGAGGATTCACCCAGCAGAGCTGCATATAGCTCCTCCCCTCTACGTCAGTCCCAGTCATTCTCTTGCACCCAACGACTAGATAGGATGTGTGAGAGGACTATGGTGATTATACTTAGTTTTTATGACTTCAATCAAAAGTTTGTTATTTTACAATAGCACCGGAGCGTGTTATTACTTCTCTGGCAGAGTTTGAAGAAGAATCTACCAGAGTTTTTTACTATGATTTTAACCGGAGTAGTTAAGATCATATTGCTGTTCTCGGCCATCTGAGGGAGGTAAAAGCTTCAGATCAGGGGACAGCGGGCAGATGAATCTGCATTGAGGTATGTAGCAGTTTTTATTTTCTGAATGGAATTGATGAAAAAATCCTGCCATACCGTTATAATGACATGTATGTATACACTTCAGTATTCTGGGGATGGTATTTCACCGGAACTACTCTGTTAAAGGTCACTAATCCTTTTAATAAGTATTTATCATGTTAAACGTTTTTGCTGGAATGTAGAATCGTTTACATTGCTGAGGTACTGAGTGAATAAATATTTGGGCATTATTTTCCACTTGGCAGTTGTTTGCTTTAATTGTGACAGTTTCGTTTCTCTTCACTGCTGTGTATGAGAGGGAGGGGCCGTTTTTGGCGCTCTTTGCTACGCATCAAAAATTTCCAGTCAGCTACTCTTATATTTCCTGCATGATCCGGTTCATCTCTGACAGATCTCAGGGGTCTTCAAACTTCTTTGAAGGGAGGTATATTCTCTCAGCAGAGCTGTGAGAATTTTATATTGACTGTGAATAAAAACGTTGCTCTGTAATTTTTATGTCAAATTTAATTATTGTTATTTTACTAATGGGAACAAACCTTTGCTAAAAGTTGTGTTGTTTTAAAGTTTGATGCTATAACTGTTTTTCAGTTCATTATCTCAACTGTCATTTAATCGTTTAGTACCTCTTTGAGGCACAGTACGTTTTTGCTAAAAAAGATTATAACCAGGTTGCAAGTTATTGCTAGTGTGTTAAACATGTCTGACTCAGAGGAAGATATCTGTGTCATTTGTTCCAATGCCAAGGTGGAGCCCAATAGAAATTTATGTACTAACTGTATTGATGCTACTTTAAATAAAAGTCAATCTGTACAATGTGAACAAATTTCACCAAACTGCGAGGGGAGAGTTATGCCGACTAACTCGCCTCACGCGGCAGTACCTGCATCTCCCGCCCGGGAGGTGCGTGATATTATGGCGCCTAGTACATCTGGGCGGCCATTACAGATAACATTACATGATATGGCTACTGTTATGACTGAAGTTTTGTCTAAATTACCAGAACTAAGAGGCAAGCGTGATCACTCTGGGGTGAGAACAGAGTGCGCTGACAATACTAGGGCCATGTCTGATACTGCGTCACAGCTTGCAGAGCATGAGGACGGAGAGCTTCATTCTGTGGGTGACGGTTCTGATCCAAACAGATTGGATTCAGATATTTCAAATTTTAAATTTAAATTGGAGAACCTCCGTGTATTACTAGGGGAGGTCTTAGCAGCTCTCAATGATTGTAACACCGTTGCAATACCAGAGAAACTGTGTAGGTTGGATAAATACTTTGCGGTACCGGCGAGTACTGACGTTTTTCCTATACCTAAGAGATTAACTGAAATTGTTACTAAGGAGTGGGATAGACCCGGTGTGCCGTTCTCACCCCCTCCAATATTTAGAAAGATGTTTCCAATAGACGCCACCACTCGGGACTTATGGCAAACGGTCCCTAAGGTGGAGGGAGCAGTTTCTACTTTAGCTAAGCGTACCACTATCCCGGTGGAGGATAGCTGTGCTTTTTCAGATCCAATGGATAAAAAATTAGAGGGTTACCTTAAGAAAATGTTTGTTCAACAAGGTTTTATATTGCAACCCCTTGCATGTATCGCGCCGATTACGGCTGCGGCAGCATTTTGGATTGAGTCTCTGGAAGAGAACCTTAGTTCATCTACGCTAGACGACATTATGGACAGGCTTAGAGTCCTTAAACTAGCTAATTCATTCATTTCGGAGGCCGTAGTACATTTAACCAAACTTACGGCTAAGAACTCAGGATTCGCCATACAGGCACGTAGGGCACTGTGGCTAAAATCCTGGTCAGCTGATGTTACTTCTAAGTCCAAATTACTTAATATACCTTTCAAGGGGCAGTCTTTATTTGGGCCCGGTTTGAAAGAAATTATCGCTGACATTACAGGAGGTAAGGGCCACGCCCTACCTCAAGACAAAGCCAAAGCTAAGGCTAGACAGTCTAATTTTCGTCCCTTTCGGAATTTCAAAACAGGAGCAGCATCAACCTCCACTGCACCAAAACAGGAAGGAGCTGTTGCTCGTTACAGGCAAGGCTGGAAACCTAACCAGTCCTGGAACAAGGGCAAACAGGCCAGGAAACCTGCTGCTGCCCCAAAGACAGCATGAACCGAGAGCCCCCGATCCGGGACCGGATCTAGTGGGGGGCAGACTTTCTCTCTTCGCCCAGGCCTGGGCAAGAGATGTTCAGGATCCCTGGGCGCTAGAGATCATATCTCAGGGATACCTTCTAGACTTCAAATTATCTCCCCCAAGAGGGAGATTTCATCTGTCAAGGTTGTCAACAAACCAGATAAAGAAAGAAGCGTTTCTACGCTGTGTACAAGATCTATTATTAATGGGAGTGATCCATCCGGTTCCGCGGTCGGAACAAGGACAAGGGTTCTACTCAAACCTGTTTGTGGTTCCCAAAAAAGAGGGAACTTTCAGGCCAATCTTAGATTTAAAAATTCTAAACAAATTCCTAAGAGTTCCATCGTTCAAAATGGAAACTATTCGGACAATCTTACCCATGATCCAAAAGGGTCAGTACATGACCACAGTGGATTTAAAAGATGCTTACCTTCACATACCGATTCACAAAGATCATCACCGGTATCTACGGTTTGCCTTCCTAGACAGGCACTACCAGTTTGTAGCTCTTCCATTCGGATTGGCTACGGCCCCAAGAATTTTCACAAAGGTTCTGGGTGCCCTTCTGGCGGTACTAAGACCGCGAGGGATTTCGGTAGCTCCGTACCTAGACGACATTCTAATACAAGCTTCAAGCTTTCAAACTGCCAAGTCTCATACAGAGTTAGTTCTGGCATTTCTAAGGTCGCATGGATGGAAAGTGAACGAAAAGAAGAGTTCTCTTTTTCCTCTCACAAGAGTTCCATTCTTGGGGACTCTTATAGATTCTGTAGAAATGAAGATTTACCTGACAGAAGACAGGTTAACAAAGCTTCAAGATGCATGCCGTGTCCTTCATTCCCCGTCAGTAGCTCAATGCATGGAGGTGATCGGCTTAATGGTAGCGGCAATGGACATAGTACCTTTTGCACGCCTACACCTCAGACCGCTGCAATTGTGCATGCTAAGTCAGTGGAATGGGGATTACTCAGATTTGTCCCCTACTCTGAATCTGAATCAAGAGACCAGAAATTCTCTTCTATGGTGGCTTTATCGGCCACACCTGTCCAGGGGGATGCCATTCAGCAGGCCAGACTGGACAATCGTAACAACAGACGCCAGCCTACTAGGTTGGGGCGCTGTCTGGAATTCTCTGAAGGCTCAGGGATTATGGAATCAGGAGGAGAGTCTCCTTCCAATAAACATTCTGGAATTGAGAGCAGTTCTCAATGCCCTTCTGGCTTGGCCCCAATTAACAACTCGGGGGTTCATCAGGTTTCAGTCGGACAATATCACGACTGTAGCTTACATCAACCATCAGGGAGGGACAAGAAGCTCCCTAGCAATGATGGAAGTATCAAAGATAATTCGCTGGGCAGAGTCTCACTCTTGCCACCTGTCAGCAATCCACATCCCGGGAGTGGAGAACTGGGAGGCGGATTTCTTGAGTCGCCAGACTTTTCATCCGGGAGAGTGGGAACTTCATCCGGAGGTCTTTGCCCAAATACTTCGACGATGGGGCAAACCAGAGATAGATCTCATGGCGTCTCGCCAGAACGCCAAACTTCCTCACTACGGGTCCAGATCCAGGGATCCGGGAGCGGTTCTGATAGATGCTTTGACAGCACCTTGGAACTTCGGGATGGCTTATGTGTTTCCACCCTTCCCGCTGCTTCCTCGATTGATTGCCAAAATCAAACAGGAAAGAGCATCAGTGATTCTAATAGCGCCTGCATGGCCACGCAGGACTTGGTATGCAGATCTAGTGGACATGTCATCCTGTCCGCCTTGGTCTCTACCTCTAAGACAGGACCTTCTGATACAGGGTCCATTCAAACATCAAAATCTAACTTCTCTGAAACTGACTGCTTGGAAATTGAACGCTTGATTTTATCAAAACGTGGTTTTTCTGAGTCGGTTATTGATACCCTGATACAGGCTAGGAAGCCTGTTACCAGAAAGATTTACCATAAAATATGGCGCAAATACCTATACTGGTGCGAATCCAAACGTTACTCCTGGAGTAAGGTTAGGATCCCTAGGATATTGTCCTTTCTACAAGAAGGTTTAGAAAAGGGTTTATCAGCTAGTTCATTAAAGGGACAGATCTCAGCTCTGTCCATCTTGTTACACAGACGTCTGTCAGAAAATCCAGACGTCCAGGCTTTTTGTCAGGCTTTAGCTAGGATCAAGCCTGTGTTTAAAACCGTTGCTCCGCCATGGAGTTTAAACTTAGTTCTTAACGTTTTACAGGGTGTTCCGTTTGAACCCCTTCATTCCATTGATATAAAATTGTTATCTTGGAAAGTTCTGTTTTTAATGGCTATTTCCTCGGCTCGAAGAGTCTCTGAGTTATCAGCCTTACATTGTGATTCTCCTTATCTGATTTTTCACTCAGACAAGGTAGTTCTGCGTACTAAACCTGGGTTCTTACCTAAGGTAGTCACTAACAGGAACATCAATCAAGAGATTGTTGTTCCATCCTTGTGCCCAAATCCTTCTTCAAAGAAGGAACGTCTTCTACACAATCTGGATGTAGTTCGTGCCCTCAAGTTCTACTTGCAGGCAACTAAAGATTTTCGCCAAACTTCTTCCCTGTTTGTCGTTTATTCTGGACAGAGGAGAGGTCAAAGAGCTTCTGCTACCTCTCTCTCTTTTTGGCTTCGTAGCATAATACGTTTAGCCTATGAGACTGCTGGACAGCAGCCTCCTGAAAGAATTACAGCTCACTCCACTAGAGCTGTGGCTTCCACTTGGGCCTTTAAGAATGAGGCCTCTGTTGAACAGATTTGCAAGGCTGCAACTTGGTCTTCGCTTCATACTTTTTCCAAATTTTACAAATTTGATACTTTTGCTTCTTCGGAGGCTATTTTTGGGAGAAAGGTTCTTCAGGCAGTGGTTCCTTCTGTATAATGAGCCTGCCTATCCCTCCCGTCATCCGTGTACTTTTGCTTTGGTATTGGTATCCCAGAAGTAATGATGACCCGTGGACTGATCACACATAACAGAAGAAAACATAATTTATGCTTACCTGATAAATTCCTTTCTTCTGTTGTGTGATCAGTCCACGGCCCGCCCTGTTTTAAGGCAGGTAAATATCTTTTAAATTATACTCCAGTCACCACTTCACCCTTGGTTACTCCTTTCTCGTTGATTCTTGGTCGAATGACTGGGACTGACGTAGAGGGGAGGAGCTATATGCAGCTCTGCTGGGTGAATCCTCTTGCATTTCCTGTTGGGGAGGAGTTATATCCCAGAAGTAATGATGACCCGTGGACTGATCACACAACAGAAGAAAGGAATTTATCAGGTAAGCATAAATTATGTTTTTTACCATCTTCTTCTAACTTGCACTTATATTGCAAGTTGAAAGTTATAGTTTGAGCTTGAGCAAAAGCCAAAACTGCGCTAGAATCTTTAGCACGACTTCAGACCCAAAGTAAAGTTTAAAGGTTAAAAAAACATATTTTACAAAACACATCCAAAACACATTAATATAAAGTATTACACACATAAATACACTTTATAATATTTTTTTTTTAAAGGGTTAGAAAGGGATATGGTATTTATGCAACGTGTTTGACTGGAAAGGACAATCTCTCTCTCTCTCTCTATAAATATATATATATTTATAAAATATACCATTTTTGAGCCCTTCCCAGTCAAATACCTTGAAACATGCAATATAATTTTTAATGTGTTTCAATGTGTTTTTAATAAAAATACTTGAAATTACTTTGTTCTTCACATACTTTAGAAAAACAGAACATTTTCTTCTATGCAAAGAACATAGGTATATAAAATATTCCTAACACCTTCGGCTTTAGTGCAATTGGTCTAGTGTGGAGTCGGGTTAGCAAGCAAGTGACAACTGTAAAAAAAAATTCAGCGTGCCCCACAGAAGTCTATGGTGAGAAAAAGTTAAAGCGGGCACTATATCCGAAGTTCTGAAGTTAGCATGCATCGGTCTTTCGCTTGCATGCTAACCTTTTACTTTTAACTTGTAATACGGCCATATTGAAAACAAATTTGAGCGCAGTGCGCAAGGGAAAAAATTAGCCCTAACTAACTTGCACGTGTACTACAAGTTGAAAGTAAACGGGTGTGCTCGAGCAAAAACAAAATGTATGCTCGTCGAGTTGGCAATACTTAGGACCTAGTGTAAAGTGTAAGGGGTGAAAAAAAGTAGCATCAAGTCAAACATAAGTACATTAAAATAAAGTCTTACACTCATCTATATATTTCTGATAAAAAATATTCATATAAATATAAAAAAATGAATAAGGATTTGACTAAAAAGGGCTATAATGTATATATAAAATAAAAACACCCCCTAATCTAAACTAATCTAAACTAAACTACCAATAGCCCTTAAAATAGCCTTTTCTAGGGCATTGTCCTAAGTTAAACATGTAAAAAATATATAAAAAAATACAAATATAAGCCCCCCCAACAGTAAAACACCCCCACCCACCAAACCCCCCAAAATAAAAAACCTAACACTAAAAAAAATCTAACACTAAAAAAACCTAAACTACCCATGGTCCCTAAAGGGGCATTTGTATGGGCATTGCCCTTAAAAGGGCAATCAGCTCTTTTACATCCCAAAAAAACCCTAATCTAAAAAAAAAAGCCACCCCAAAAAATAAAACCTAAGTCTAACCCCCGAATAGGTTCTCACCGTTCCTGAAGTCCGGCAGAGAAGGTTTTCTTGGAGGCGGCGACATCCTCTTCCAGAGTGGGGACTTCTTCTAGCTTCATTCAGGACCAAGGCGACGTGGAGCGGAGGTGACCGTGGAACAAGACAGGTGACCGCGGAACCATCCAGTGTGGAGATCCTCTTCGTATGATCACCGTCGCACGCTGAGGATTGAATGCAAAGTACCCATTTCAAAATGCTACTGAAATCTTATTGGCTGATTTAATTAGCCAATAAGATTTCAGTAGCTCTAATAATATTGACTGATTTAAAAATTTTAGCCAATAGGAATGCAAAGCACCCAAAATTGAATGCAGTACCTTCCATTCAATTTTTAGTGTATGACGGAGAGAGGATGAAGAGGAGCCTCCACACCACTGAGGATCGCCGCTGATGAAGACCGTTGTTGAGGACCGCCACTTCAGATCTGCGCATCGGAGAAGACCGCTCCACACCTCCGCTCCATGCCGTCTTCGCTCTGGATGAAGTTAGAAGATGATGGAGCCATCTGGAAAAAGACCTACGCTGCCAGACTTCACGAACTGTGAGTATCTATTTGGGGCTTAGTCTTAGGATTTTTTTTTGGGGGGGGTGGCTTTTTTTTAGATTAGGGTTTTTTGGGCTTCAAAAGAGCTGAATGCCCTTCTAAGGGCAATGCCCATATAAATGCCCCTTTAGGGGCAATGGGTAGCTTAGGTTTTTTTAGACTTAGTTTTTTTTATTTTGGGGGGATTGGTTGGGTGGGGGGTGTTACTGTTAGGGGGTATTTCGCATTTTTTTATATGTAAAAGAGCTGATTTCTTTAGGGCAATGTCCTACAAAAGGCCCTTTTATGGGCTATTGGTAGTTTATTGATAGATTAGGGGGTGTTTTTATTTTGGAGGGATTTTTTTTTATAGGGGTATAAGTTTAGGTGTATTTTTTTTGGATAGCTTTGTTTATTTTTTCTGTAATTTAAATTTTTTTATTTTTTGTAATATTAGCTTTGGGGTTTGTAGTTTTTAAAAAATAGACTGCCCTCTGGCAGGCTTATCGCCCTGGCATATATATATATACTGTATATATATATAGTCCAGAAAAGATCACTCTCACCTTACATTCAGGTGCTATGGTGCCAATGGTTAAATACATAGGATAAAGGGAGGCACTCTCTGGTCTTTTAACACATGAAGTTTAATAGAACAAGCGTCCCTTTATCATATATATATATATATATATATATATATATATATATATATATATATATATATATATATATATATATATATATATATATACATACATATATATATATACATACACACACTTTGGAGCCCTTTCCACTAAAAATATCTTGAAACATGAAAAGTTATTTTTCATCAATTTTAATATTTTGTAATGTGTTTAGCTGTGTTTATTATACTGTAAATATTTCACATTCCTATGTTCTTCACATACAAGAAAATGATATTTGAACATATATACTGTATATATATATCTTTATACTGTACAATTAATTTTATATATATATATACATATAAATATTTAAAGATAAAAACAACTTTTTATTTTATGTGAAGGACATTGGAATGTAAAATATTCATAACTTCCTTCAGGTTTAGCGCTGCAGATCTAACAGGTTAGTGCACTAGCGATACATATTAGTTCCATTAAAGTTTATGCAATATCTGAAGTTAGATTTTTACTTTAAACTTGTAATATGCACATTAACCCGTCTGTGTTAAAAGTTTACTTTTAGCAGTGTTAGCGCACAATCAACAAAAAAAAAAATGTTTAGCTCGCCACTTGTAATCTGGCCCTATATTTGTAGTTATTATAATTAATAATAAGAAAATAAAGTAGCAGAATATTATTCGGTTGCCTTGGTACATTCCAAAATACTTTAAGTTCTCTTCCTTAAAGTGATGGTAAACTTTAGCTAATTAAAGGGACAATCAACACAATCATTTTTGTTGTCAACTGTCAAAATGCATTTAGATAAGAGGCAGCCTTCAAGGTCTAAGAAATTAGCATATGAGCCTACCTAGATTTAGCTTTCAACTAAGAATACCAAGAGAAAAACTAAATAGGTGATAAAAGTAAATTGGAAAGTGGTTTAAAATAATATGCCCTATATGAATCATGAGTTTATTTTGGACTTGACTGTCCCTTTAAGGGCTAGATTACTTATGGAGCTCTAAATTATTGCGCACCTGTAAACAGGCAAATTTGCAGGCATGCGATAATTAACCAACTATTACAAGTGCCTGGTTATTGCTACAGTGAGCTCGTGGTAGCAATTAGCGCTCACAATTAACCAGAGATTCGATCTCTGGTTAATTTTCTAAAAGTGCCCTAAATGCCCTCAAAATAGAGAGCAATATAGTTTTAAAAAACAAAAACAACTACACTAGGTAGTTTTGGAGTTTAAAGTTGGTGGGAGAGTGGTGTTAGAAAAAAACTGTACTGAAAATGCCTTTACATTGTGGTCTATGGAAACTGTGTGTTCCCAGTAAATATATATGTATATGGTGAAAACCGACCCGATTAATTGTTATCAAAAGGATACCTGGCTAAAGACGTCCAGACAGGGATGCTTCACATGTGGAAGTTGTATCACATGCAACACCATGCTGAGAGGCCAGACGTTCCAACACCCGCATACCAACAAGCGATACACCATCCAACACAGATTAACGTGCACCAGCACATATGTTATCTATATGTTAATTTGGCCGTGTTCTCTGGTTTATATTGGCAAAACAATAATGAGTTTTAGGGACCGGATGGCAAATCACTGTTGTACAATTTGTGAAGCATTAAAAGAAGGGGATTCAGAACAACCAGTGGCTCGGCACTTTGCTGAACACAATCACAGTCTATCCAGCCTTAGGTCAATGTTGATTTACCATGTGCCCCCACTGAGGAGAGGTGGTAATAGGGAGAAGAGGTTGTTACAAGTGGAAACAAAATGGATTCACATGTTGGACACATTGGTCCCTAAGGGACTGAATACTGTCCATGACTTCGGACCATTCTATATCAAATGACCGCATCTGAACTTATCAGCCACGGATTTATGTAAGTCTACCCAAAAAATTTTACATGGATCTTCATCCTAGTGGGTACCCACGGGTTTCTACACATACTTTAAGTGACATGAAGGGGGCGATTATTGTATATACATAGGTTAGGTTTTATTTAGTCATCTGTCCAAATTTATACTTTTGTGATGACCAGAATATTAGAACATATTAATTGGTAATTCTCTATGCCTCTGCTGTTTAAATATAGTGATATATGTCTATTTATAGTTTAGGATAAGTTTTTGTTTTTAACTTCATTTGTGTTCCTGATTTGTGATCAACGTCTTACACTATGCCAGTAGTACCTGACTATTATATGACAGCCGATACACATATGACTAATATGGGCACTTGTGCTTACATAATGCTTTAATCTAGCTGCATATCGTGAGACAGCTTAGCATTGTGAGGGAGGCATTGTGTACCGGTTTCCATAGTTACGGGCGAGAGCGTGATTGGTCGGTGTGGTAACGCATGGTTACGTTGCGTGATGATGTCACAACGTGATCAGTGGATCGCATTCAGGAATACAAACGGGTCTGTGTATATAAGGCGGCTTGTATTTGTGTATGATAGGGAGTTTTTTGGTTATTGGGTTGCTAATGACTATGTGACATTTGACAAAGGTGTTTTTACTTTTGGAATCATATTAAAAGTTACTTTTTATGTAAACAGTGAGTGCCTTTTTTGCTGGAATTGTGAATAATCGTTAAAGTGCACCCTGGCTGCTGGATAAATTGTTTGATGTGCTTGTTCTTCTTGGGAGGATATATATATATATATATATATAATCCAGTGGGCCAGCATTTACAAATTCAAAATGCAGCCACCCAGGGTGCTTCCAAGCAAGCAAATAGACAGTAATAAATGGATGGGTTCTCCAGGTTTTTTAACTCACTCCTTTATTGTAAAGTTTCAGGGTTTTACCCCTTCTGTCAGACAACTCTAAAGGGGGTAAAACCCCAAAATGTTACAATAAAGGAGTGACGAAGTTACAAATCCTGGAGAGTGCATCTGTTTATTATTTTCTAGTCATATATATATTTAAAAATTTGCTGTCCATCACTGTGCTGCTTGCCCCCTTCGATGCGCAAGGTTCTGATGCCATCTCTGACGGCATCAGGAAGAGGCTCCCATTGGAGCCTATAGAAACATGCTCTAGTGAGCGCAATGGTTCCCAGCCCAGTCAAAAGAGGAAATGAAGGGGAGCGGAGAAACAGAAGATACCAAGTAGGATTACAAATCTTTTATTATAAAATATATATATACACTTTAAAAAAAAATATATATATATATATATGGTTTTGCTTGTACAATAATATATTTTTCCTAGCAACATTCTCAAAGTTTGAAATTTACCATTACTTTAAGGATTACCTGTTCTGTGAATAATCATTTTTTTAAAAAAAAATGTAATGAAATTTATGTACATAAAAATTACATACAAATTTAATACAATATTAATTTATTTAATTATATCAGGTTATACTATAGGCTTTGTAAAAGAACTGTAAATATTGTATAAAACGCAAATGCCCCCCCCCCCCCAAAAAAAAAGAAATGAATATGAAAAAACACAAACACTAAATTCCCTCAAAAATAGCAGGTAAACTGTATAGTTGACTGAACCAAGTAAATATAATGGACTCTATGGGGTAGATTTAACAAGCAGCGGATGCTGCTTTCTACGCCCGAAGTTTTGAGGATCGCCTGAAACGTAATTTAAGAAGCAGCAGTCATAAGACCACTCCTTAACTTCCCCGCCACCTTTTAGGACTGCAGTCATCCTGATCCATTACTATCAGGATAAATTGACACCCCCTGCTAGTGGTTGATTGGCCACGAATGTGTAGGGGGTGACATTGCACAAGCATTCCACAAGAAATGCTTGTGCAATATTAAATGCAGACAGTGTATGCTCTCTGCATTTAGCGATGTCGGGCGGACATGATTTACTACAGTAAATCATGTCCACCCGGTACTTGTTAAATCTACCCCTATGTACCAAACAGCACAGGCTGCTTTGGTGCTATTGAGGGGCAGGCTTGCTCATGTGAATCTGCTTACCACAAGTTTAAAATCAGCAGCCAAACGAACACTGCTTTGTAACATATCTGCTACCTTTGAGGTTGCAGAGATAAATCACTTTGAACTTGAGTGTTCAGGGTGATTGACAGATAGCACGAGAACAGCAGCAATAGATAATATGGACAGTTGACGTTCAGTGTAAATGTACACGTCAATTACAGTACACTTGCAGGAAAGACAAGAGGACATGCTCCCACATTGGTAACTTTGCCTTTCCATCCATTAGTTCATTGGCTCAATAAAAAAAAATTCCCCTTAGAAATTCAGATTTTAACATCTGTGTTCAACCTGTATAAATTATGTCTCCAGAAATTACAGAGCAAATTATTATTATTCAAACTTTTTGCATCTGTCCAAAGGATTAGATTGGATACTGCTTGGTCTGAATGACAAAATAAGTTCACTGTCAACTATAGGATAAGAAAGGAGAGATAATATATTTAATAACTTTTTAGTACTCACTGTATGTACATCACCATATTGTAAAAGCAAAATAGCAGATAAAATGTATTCAACAAAACATAGCCATAAAAGGTTAACACAGCATAAAACATGGTGTACACAGATGTATTTGCAGAGGGGATACTTTGTCTCATATGCAATATTATTGTTGCAATAATAAAAAATCTCATAGCTGTATAAAAACTGAATTATAAATACATCTGGTGAAAATACTGTTGCCAACAGCAAAACTTCGAACATTTAAAAAAAGTTTGACAACACATTAACTCAAATATACTTTACAGTATATTCTCCTTTTAACATCTTTTGGAATTTAAGTCAAGTTTTTTACAACAATCCTTATAGATTCTTATGAGTTAGTTTAAAAACATAGCTATGTAGATTGGAATAGAATGGTTAGTCCAGTAACCGTGGCAATGTGAAATTATATATTTTTTCCAGATAAAGAATCCCTTTTAAATGATAAACTTTTGAGAGATGTTTTTTCTCCCTCAGATCAAGCGAATAAGTTCTTCCTCAGATCTGAGTGTTGTGTCAGACCTGAAGATAGGAAAAATATGTTTTCTGTACACAATGTTAGCCATATTGAAAAGAAATCCTACATATTGTAAGACTCTATTATATTTTAATCCAGTAACACTAATATATATTTTCTATTTTTGAGCATGGAATTATACAAACCACTTAAAAAAGTTCTTTTGTGGCTATTGAATTAATATTAGCCTTGAGAATAACAAAGTGTGAGAAAGAAAAATGACATATAAAGATTGGATTTTTATGTGGGCGCTAACAAGGTGCATTAGTTACAAACAGCACTTCTGATAAAGTCTGCAGTCTATCTTGGTGGTTTGGTCATTCTATTAAAATGACGCGTAACCTATTTTGTCCTCCACCCATGGAAATCCAAATGCATCTGTCGAATTGATAAAGCACTAGCCTAGAGGAAAGCATTGTTTACATATTCCCTCCCTTCAAGACAAAAGTGTGATTCTAATTATTTTCCCCCTTCTGAAAATTAAACCTGACCATTATGTTTGCATATTAGTTGTTATGACTACTAGAAGATTACATTTTGTTTTACACAAATGAGAATATTCTGATGTTTTCTCCCACAGCGATCATCAAGTTATTAAAAAGTTTACAGGAATATTAATGGTAATATTTGTAGTTGGTGTAGAGCAATAACTTCATGTGGTGTTTTCATGATTTCTTTTACAGTAAATGCCAGTTTACATTTCCCATATGTAGTGTAGAAAACAAACATAGCACTATATGTATTGATTTGTATTTTTCAATAATCATTAAAAAGCAAGTGATAGATTTCTAGAAATTAGTATTTCTAAGAAATGTACTATGACCATGCTATTGAAAGTGTAAAATAATGTTAAATAATTATTCACCTTTTGGTCTTTTCCTGTCTTAACTGATGGTCCTTAAAGGGCCAGTAAACCCACAAGATAATGTTATATAATTCTGCACATAGTGCAGAATTATATAACATCAGCTTAGCGCCATCTTTCTATCGTAAAAGATTTCAGTGAAAAATTGCTATGAAAGTTACTTTTACAGTATGCTCTACTGAGCGGGTCTGTTTGCTTTCCCTAAGCCATCGGGCACGCTATCTATTCACAGCCAGCTCGATCTCTCCATTAAACTCAATGTAACTCGCTCCTGCTACCAGACCATAACGGGAGCGAGTTACATTGAGTTTAATGGCGCGATCGGGCCGGCTGTGAATAGACAGCGTGCCCGATGCGCTTAGGGAAAAAAAAAGACCCGCTCAGAAGAGCCAGGAGCGGCGTACTGTAAAAGTAACTTTCTTAGCAATTTTTCACTGAAATCTTTTAAAGTAGAAAGATGGCGCTAAGCTGATGTTATATAATTCTGCACTATGTGCAGAATTATATAACATTATTTTGTGGGTTTTCTGGCCCTTTAAAACAGGGGAGGTTTCTAAAATTCAAAGCTGGGCCAAATAAGTTTAAAGGGACACTCTACTTGATTTTTTTTAATTGTTTAAAAGATAGATAATGCCTTTACTACCCATTTTCAAGCTTTTCATAACCAATATTGTTTTATTAATATAATTTATAACCTCTAAGATTGTCAGCTTCTAAGTCCCTGCAAGCCTGCCCTTATCTCAGTGTTTCTTTTTAGCTTTTTACAATTTTGCACTTCACCTAGACAGTGCTAGTTCATATGTGCCATATGGATAGCATTGTGCTCACTCCCTAAGAGAAAGATAATGGGTTTGCAAGAACCAGCACTAAATGGTTATAATTGCAAGATTGTAAAAAGCTAAACAAAAAAAGTGCTGAGATAAGGTGCAGTCTGCAGGGGCTTAGATACAAAGTCATCATATAGGTAAAAAGTTAAATTAAAATTAATTAAAACAACAGTGCTGGTTATGCAAAACTGGGAATTGGTAAAAAAGGGATTATCTATCTTTTTAAACAATAACAATTGTCAAGTAAACTATCCCTTTAAAAAGGCAGTCAAAATTAAACTTTCATGATTCAGAAAGAACATGCAATCTAAAACAACTTTTCAATTTACTTCTGATATCTAATTTATTAGTTGTCTTCTTGTTATCCTTTGTTAAAAAAAATCTATGTAGGCTCAGAAGTAGCATTAAACTACTGACAATGATCTGCTTATTGGTGGATGCATATATATGCCTCTAGTCATTGGCTCACCTAATGTGCCAATAGTGCATTACTGCTCCTTTAACAAAGTATACCAATAGAATGAAGCAACAGACGTTTGATAACAGAAGTAAAATGGAAAGTTGTTTAACCCCTTAACGACCAAGGACGTGCAGGGTATGTCCTCAAAAAAAAGGCAGTTAACGCCTGAGGATGTACCCTGCACGTCCTCGGTGTAGAAAGCAGCTGGAAGCGATCCTGCTCGCTTCCAGCTGCTTTCTGGTTATTGTAGTGATGCCTCGATATGGAGGCATCCTGCAATAACCTTTGGTAGCCATCCGATGCAGAGAGAGCCACTCTGTGGCCCTCTCTGCACCGGAGATCGATGGCTTTCCTCGTTGGTGGGTGGGAGCAGACTTGAGAGGCGGGTGGCGGCCATCGATGGCCCTGGTCATGTGGAGGGGGGCGGGATCGTGGGCGGGGATGGCCGGGGGTGCGCGCGTGCACGAGAGGGCAGGGGCGGGCGCGTGCACGGGAAGGGAGCGGGTGGGAACCGCTACACTACAGAAAAAGCTATAATAAAAAATGTTGAAAAAGGGATTAAAAGTAAAAATAAAAACGATCAGTGAGGTGGTGTGGGTTTGTCTGTGGGGGGGAAGCTACACTTCAGAAAAAAGAAAAAAAAAAAAAAGCCCTTTTTTTGCAAACTGGGTACTGGCAGACAGCTGCCAGTACCCAAGATGGCCCCCAATAAGGCAGATGGGGAGGGTTAGAGAGCTGTTTTGGGGGGTGATCAGGGAGGTTGGGGGCTAAGGGGGGATGCTACACCGCAGCATATGTAAATATGCTAAAAAAATTAAAAAAAATTGTTTAAAAAACCTTTATTTTAGTACTGGCAGACTTTCTGCCAGTACTTAAGATGGTGGGGACAATTGTGGGGTGGGGGAGGGAAAGGAGCTGTTTGGGAGGGATCAGGGGGTCTGATGTGTCAGGTGGGAGGCTGATCTCTACACTAAAGCTAAAATTAACCCTGCAAGCTCCCTACAAACTACCTAATTAACCCCTTCACTGCTAGCCATAATACACGTGTGATGCGCAGCAGCATTTAGCGGCCTTCTAATTACCAGAAAGCAACGCCAAAGTCATATATGTCTGCTATTTCTGAACAAAGGGGATCCCAGAGCAGCATTTACAACCATTTGTGCCATAATTGCACAAGCTGTTTGTAAATAATTTCAGTGAGAAACCTAAAATTGTGAAAAATGTTACGTTTTTTTTTTTTTATTTGAACGCATGTGGCGGTGAAATGGTGGCATGAAATATACCAAAATGGGCCTAGATCAATACTTTGGGTTGTCTACTACACTACACTAAAGCTAAAATTAACCATACAAGCTCCCTACAAGCTCCCTAATTAACCCCTTCACTGCTGGGCATAATACACATGTGGTGCGCAGCGGCATTTAGCGGCCTTCTAATTACCAAAAAGCAATGCCAAAGCCATATATGTCTGCTATTTCTGAACAAAGGGGATCCCAGAGAAGCATGTACAACCATTTGTGCCTTAATTGCACAAGCTGTTTGTAAATAATTTCAGTGAGAAACCTAAAATTGTGAAAAATGTTACGTTTTTTTTTTTTTATTTGAACGCATGTGGCGGTGAAATGGTGGCATGAAATATACCAAAATGGGCCTAGATCAATACTTTGGGTTGTCTACTACACTACACTAAAGCTAAAATTAACCATACAAGCTCCCTACAAGCTCCCTAATTAACCCCTTCACTGCTGGGCATAATACACATGTGGTGCGCAGCGGCATTTAGCGGCCTTCTAATTACCAAAAAGCAATGCCAAAGCCATATATGTCTGCTATTTCTGAACAAAGGGGATCCCAGAGAAGCATGTACAACCATTTGTGCCTTAATTGCACAAGCTGTTTGTAAATGATTTCAGTGAGAAACCTAAAATTGTGAAAAATTTAAAGTTTTTTTTAATTTGATCGCATTTGGCGGTGAAATGGTGGCATGAAATATACCAAAATTGGTCTAGATCAATACTTGGGGTTGTCTACTACCCTACACTAAAACTACAATTACCCCAGAAAGCTCCCTACATGCTCCCTAATTAACCCCTTCACTGCTGGGCATAATACACATGTGGTGCACAGTGGCATTTAGCAGCCTTCGAATTACCAAAAAGCAATGCCAAAGCCATATATGTCTGCTATTTCTGAACAAAGGGGATCCCAGAGAAGAATTTACAACCATTTATGCCATAATTGCCCAAACGGACAGAAAATGGAAACGTGCTGTGGTCATTAAGGGGTTAAAATTGTATGTACTATCCAAATCATGAAAAAATTGTGTCTCATATCCCTTTAATTGTGATTGTTAATGAATTTTACTGGGAGCGGTCAAATGTTTTGAAAGGCATTTCAATCTAAGTACAGCAACAAGATGTTCTACCTGCTCTGTTTAGACGATTTGGGCTAGATTATAAGTAGAACGCTTTCAAGAGAGCAAGCTTCCATAGGTTCCAATGGGAGCCTCGTTCTGATGCCGTCTCTGACTAAAGCACAGCGAAGGGGGTAAAGTTGTGCAGCGATTGCAGCATTTATAAATATATATGTATATACTGATATACATATATATCTATATATATATAAATATATATTTATGTGTTAATATGTGGATATACACACAGTTCCCATAGATTGCAATCTAAAGGCACTTTTCAGTGCTGTTTTTTGTCTAACACCCCACTCCCACCAACTTTATAGCCCCAAAACTGCCTAGTGCAGTTGTTATTTATTTCAAAAAATGCTAATAAAAAAATTATATAAAAAATTAAAATGCCTTCTGTTTTGAGAGCATTTGGGGCACTTTTAGAAAATTAACCAGAGATCAGATCTCTGGATAATTTTCTGAGAGCTAAATGCTACTGCAATTGCTTGCGGTAGCAATAACCAGCCATTTGTAAATTTGCCCATTTTCAGGCGTGCAATAATTTAGTACTCCACTTGTAATTGAGCCCTTAGTAATTACTTTTTGTAGTTTCACAATGACAGTTTCTTAGTAACATAATATGCTAATTCTTGGTTAGATTACAAGTGGCACATTTTTTCTCTCCCGCTTGCCCATTAACTTGGCTAGATGGAGGTTTTTTGCATGCGTCAGGTTGCGCTCGTATTATGAGTTGAAAGTAAAAATTTATCGCTAGAGCAAAAACCTGATGCGCAAAAATGTTGAACTTTGAATATCGCGACCACATTAATGTATTTTCCTGTAGTCTTTAATGAAGCGTGCAAACTGCAAAAAACATCCATACTTGTGTGCTAACCTGATCACATTTATTCAAGTGTACATGAATTATGAATATTTCACATTCCAATGTTCTTCACATAGAAGAATGTGTTCTATTTATTCTTAACCCCCTGAGCGTTAACGACGGCTCTGAGCCATCACAGAGTTTCCCACTCTGGTGCTAATGACGGCTCAGAGCCGTCACTAGCACTCTCCCACCTTGAGGGAGATCTGGGGGCTCCCACCCGTTCCTAACCCATCGATCGGGCCTGCATAGTGACAGGCATCGCCGGGCTTCACATTATGCGTGGTGACGTCACGCGCAATAACATGATGACGTCATTGTGCAGGGGGCATGCTGCTTAGAAGCCTGTCTCTCAGGCATCTAAGCAGCTACAGACCCCCAGACCCACCATTGGAAAGGTAATCGCATAACCTTTCAAACAGTGAAGTCTTGGGGTCTGAAAAAAAAAAAGTTCAAAAAAGAATATATATAGTGTGTGTGTGTATATATATATATATATATATATATATATATATATATATATATATATATATATATATAATTTCTTGGTACAGTGAATATCTATTCCTATACATTTATTTATATATATATATATATATATATATATATATATATATATATATATATATATATATATATATATAAACATATATATATAAACATATATATACATATATATATATATATATATATATATATATATATATATATATATATATATATATATATATATATATATATATATATATATACACAGTATATATAGATATCTATTTAAAAAATACTTATAACATATTCCCCTATATGTATAAAATTGGAATGTGTAATATTTACAGTACATACACAATTAAACACTTTATTAAATATAAATATTGTGTAAATAGGATTTTTCTTTTTTTTTCAGCTCCAATGTACATATCTATCTATCTATCATCTACCATCTATGTATGTATGTATATATATATATATATATATATATATATATATATATATATATATATATATATATATATATATATACAGTATATATATATATGTGTGTGTATATATGTCAGTAAATACTTACAGTATATACACATATAAATACATAGATATGTACACAAATATATATTTATATATTCATATTCATACATATACATATTTAGATATCTTCATGTATGTATCTCTATGTTAAAGCCTTAGACCTCTATGTTAAACACCTTAATCCTCATATCTTTGAGCCCTTAAAACTTTTTAATACAATTTTTTTTCAAATATTTTTTTATTAGATAGTGTTAATATGAGTGTAAACAAATTGGAAAATTACATTAAATATAAAAGGTTGCATATTACTAAATTATGAACCTCACTATTCTATCAATTCTGAATTTGGATATGCTCAACATTTGTCAAAAAAGATAAACCAATATCAAAGTTTGTAAAGTTTATTATAAGTTTTACCCCAAAAACAGCATTGTCACTATTGTATGTATATATGTATATATATATATATATATATATATATATATATATATATATATATATATATAAAATATACAAATTTGATTGATTTCTCATTATTTTATTTACTAATATATATATATATATATATATATATATATATATATATATATATATATATATATATATATATATATATATATATATATATATATTCATTCAGCTTTGCATCTGTAACATTCAATCATTTCACAAAGCCACTAATATTAAAATATGTTTACTGGTTTATATCTGCAGGTAGCAGTCTATGATTACATTTGGAAAAAGGATTTAAATGGTAAGAGTGCACCGGGCAGCCAGCAGCAAGATGTTTCTACTACTTTTATGGAAATCTCTAAAGATATTAGAGATATTAGTACACATGTGCTAATTTACACCATACATTTGAACGGATTCAAAGAAATCTTCCGTCAGTTTCTGCGATTACCAGATGGAGCCATTGTTGAAGTAAGGATACTCTTCATGAGTAAGAGAAAATATCATCAAACAGTGTATTTTGTTTATAAAAAATAATATAAAATTAATATAATTAAAAGAATTAACAGAATATTGTATTTGCTAATGAATAAACTTGAATAAAATAATGGAAACAGTTCATAAATGAAACAGTGTAAGGAAAATTTGAATAACAATTTAGAATTGAAATAAATAATAGTATTGAGGTATCTAATGTAGAACACAAAGGCCTAGATTTAGAGTTCGGCGGTAGCCGTCAAAACCAGCGTTAGAGGCTCCTAACGCTGGTTTTGGCCGCCCGCTGGTATTTGGAGTCAGTGATTAAAGGGTCTAACGCTCACTTTTCAGCCGCGACTTTTCCATACCGCAGATCCCCCTACGCCATTTGCGTATCCTATCTTTTCAATGGGATCTTTCTAACGCCGGTATTTAGAGTCGTTTCTGAAGTGAGCGTTAGAGCTCTAACGACAAAATTCCAGCCGCCTGAAAAAAGCAGGAGTTAAGAGCTTATTAGGCTAACGCCGGTTCATAAAGCTCTTAACTACTGTACCCTAAAGTACACTAACACCCATAAACTACCTATGTACCCCTAAACCGAGCTCCCCCCACATCGCCGCCACTCGATTAAAATTTTTAACCCCTAATCTGCCGACCGCCACCTACGTTATACTTATGTACCCCTAATCTGCTGCCCCTAACACCGCCGACCCCTGTATTACATTTATTAACCCCTAACCTGCCCCCCACAACGTCGCCGCCAGCTACTTAAAATAATTAACCCCTAATCTTCCGACCGCAAAGCGCCGCCACCTACGTTATCCCTATGTACCCCTAATCTGCTACCCCTAACACCGCCGACCCCTATATTATATTTATTAACCCCTAATCTGCCCCCCTCAACGTCGCCGACACCTGCCTACACTTATTAACCCCTAATCTGCCGAGCGGACCTGAGCGCTACTATAATAAAGTTATTAACCCCTAACCCGCCTCACTAACCCTATCATAAATAGTATTAACCCCTAATCTGCCCTCCCTAACATCGCCGACACCTACCTTCAATTATTAACCCCTAATCTGACGACCGGAGCTCACCGCTATTCTAATAAATTGATTAACCCCTAAAGCTAAGTCTAACCCTAACACTAACACCCCCCTAACTTAAATATAATTTACATCTAACGAAATTAATTAACTCTTATTAAATAAATGATTCCTATTTAAAGCTAAATACTTACCTGTAAAATAAATCCTAATATAGCTACAATATAAATTATAATTATATTGTAGCTATTTTAGGATTAATATTTATTTTACAGGCAACTTGGTATTTATTTTAACTAGGTACAATAGCTATTAAATAGTTAAGAACTATTTAATAGCTACCTAGTTAAAATAATAACAAATTTACCTGTAAAATAAATCCTAACCTAAGATATAATTAAACCTAACACTACCCTATCAATAAAATAATTAAATAAACTACCTACAATTGCCTACAATTAACCTAACACTACACTATCAATAAATTAATTAAACGCAATTGCTAAAAAAAAATACAATTAAATAAACTAGCTAAAGTACAAAAAATAAAAAAGAACTAAGTTACAAAAAATAAAAAAATATTTACAAACATAAGAAAAATATTACAACAATTTTAAACTAATTACACCTACTCTAAGCCCCCTAATAAAATAACAAAGCCCCCCAAAATAAAAAATTCCCTACCCTATTCTAAATTAAAAAAGTTACAAGCTCTTTTACCTTACCAGTCCTGAACAGGGCCCTTTGCGGGGCATGCCCAAAGAATTTCAGCTCTTTTGCCTGTAAAAGAATAAATACAATACCCCCCCCCCAACATTACAACCCACCACCCACATACCCCTAATCTAACCCAAACCCCCCTTAAATAAACCTAACACTAAGCCCCTGAAGATCTTCCTACCTTGTCTTCACCATCCAGGTATCACCGATCCGTCCTGGCTCCAACATCTTCATCCAACCCAAGCGGGGGTTGGCGATCCATCATCCGGTGCTGAAGAGGTCCAGAAGAGGCTCCAAAGTCTTCCTCCTATCCGGCAAGAAGAGGACATCCGGACCGGCAAACATCTTCTCCAAGCGGCATCTTCGATCTTCTTCCATCCGGTGCGGAGCGGGTCCATCTTGAAGCAGGCGACGCGGATCCATCCTCTTCTTCCGTTGTCTCCCGACTAATGACGGTTCCTTTAAGGGACGTCATCCAAGATGGCGTCCCTCGAATTCCGATTGGCTGATAGGATTCTATCAGCCAATCGGAATTAAGGTAGGAATTTTCTGATTGGCTGATGGAATCAGCCAATCAGAATCAAGTTCAATCCGATTGGCTGATCCAATCAGCCAATCAGATTGATCTCGCATTCTATTGGCTGTTCTGATCAGGGACGCCCCGTCGAGGGACGCCATCTTGGATGACGTCCCTTAAAGGAACCGTCATTAGTCGGGAGACAACGGAAGAAGAGGATGGATCCGCGTCGCCTGCTTCAAGATGGACCCGCTCCGCACCGGATGGAAGAAGATCGAAGATGCCGCTTGGAGAAGATGTTTGCCGGTCCGGATGTCCTCTTCTTGCCGGATAGGAGGAAGACTTTGGAGCCTCTTCTGGACCTCTTCAGCACCGGATGATGGATCGCCAACCCCCGCTTGGGTTGGATGAAGATGTTGGAGCCAGGACGGATCGGTGAACCTGGTATGGTGAAGACAAGGTAGGAAGATCTTCAGGGGCTTAGTGTTAGGTTTATTTAAGGGGGGTTTGGGTTAGATTAGGGGTATGTGGGTGGTGGGTTGTAATGTTGGGGGGGGGGTATTGTATTTATTCTTTTACAGGCAAAAGAGCTGAAATTCTTGGGGCATGCCCCGCAAAGGGCCCTGTTCAGGGCTGGTAAGGTAAAAGAGCTTGTAACTTTTTTAATTTAGAATAGGGTAGGGAATTTTTTATTTTGGGGGGCTTTGTTATTTTATTAGGGGGCTTAGAGTAGGTGTAATTAGTTTAAAATTGTTGTAATATTTTTCTTATGTTTGTAAATATTTTTTTATTTTTTGTAACTTAGTTCTTTTTTATTTTTTGTACTTTAGCTAGTTTATTTAATTGTATTTTTTTTTAGCAATTGTGTTTAATTAATTTATTGATAGTGTAGTGTTAGGTTAATTGTAGGTAATTGTAGGTAGTTTATTTAATTATTTTATTGATAGGGTAGTGTTAGGTTTAATTATATCTTAGGTTAGGATTTATTTTACAGGTAAATTTGTTATTATTTTAACTAGGTAGCTATTAAATAGTTCTTAACTATTTAATAGCTATTGTACCTAGTTAAAATAATTACAAAGTTGCCTGTAAAATAAATATTAATCCTAAAATAGCTACAATGTAATTATAATTTATATTGTAGCTATATTAGGATTTATTTTACAGGTAAGTATTTAGCTTTAAATAGGAATCATTTATTTAATAAGAGTTAATTAATTTCGTTAGATGTAAATTATATTTAAGTTATGGGGGTGTTAGTGTTAGGGTTAGACTTAGCGTTAGGGGTTAATACATTTATTAGAATAGCGGTGAGCTCCGCTCGGAAGATTAGGGGTTAATAATTGAAGGTAGGTGTCGGCGATGTTAGGGAGGGCAGATTAGGGGTTAATACTATTTATGATAGGGTAAGTGAGGCGGATTAGGGGTTAATAACTTTATTATAGTAGCGCTCAGGTCCGCTCGGCAGATTAGGGGTTAATAAGTGTAGTCAGGTGTCGGCGACGTTGTGGGGGGCAGATTAGGGGTTAATAAATATAATCTAGGGGTCGGCGATGTTAGGGCAGCAGATTAGGGGTACATAGGGATAACGTAGGTTGCGGCGGTTTACGGAGCGGCAGATTAGGGGTTAAAAAAAATATGCAGGTGTCAGCGATAGCGGGGGCGGCAGATTAGGGGTTAATAAGTGTAAGGTTAGGGGTGTTTAGACTCGGGGTACATGTTAGAGTGTTAGGTGCAGACGTAGGAAGTGTTTCCCCATAGCAAACAATGGGGCTGCGTTAGGAGCTGAACGCGGCTTTTTTGCAGGTGTTAGGTTTTTTTTCAGCTCAAACAGTCCCATTGTTTCCTATGGGGGAATCGTGCACGAGCACGTTTTTGAGGCTGGCCGCGTCCGTAAGCACCGCTGGTATCGAGAGTTGCATTTGCGGTAAAAATGCTCTACGCTCCTTTTTTGGAGCCTAACGCAGCATTTGTTTGAACTCTCGATACCAGAGTTAATTTTATGGTGCGGCCAGAAAAAAGCCCGCGGAGCGTTAACAGCCCTTTTACCGCCAAACTCCAAATCTAGGCCAAAGTGAACTTTACGATGAGGAAAATATATATGTTTATATGTGTTTACATATGTATTTATATGTGTGTATATATATATATATATATATATATATATATATATATATATATATTTACAGACATATATACACATATATACATATGTATAGATATATAGACATATATGTATAAGTGCATTGGAGTCATTTGTAGTCAAGTAGCTGAAAAAAGAAAAATCATATTTCCACAAACAATCACAAACCACCATAATTAACCCAGAAAAGCTAAGAACATACACATCACATACAAGAGGATCTAGTTAAAAGGTGTTTTAATATGCAACGTTTCATAGTTCAATATTGTTTCTTTAAGTAATTCATAAAACTGACCCTTTAAATATATAGCAATAGAACTTATATAAAAAATCCTCTTTCAACAGATGTTTGCACCATGATTGCACTCCACTTGTAATATGCCCTTAATCTATTTAATTTGGGATAGAAAGGGTTGGAAATGTTAAAACTGAAATGTGCATGCATTTCAATTTAAAATAGAAGCATTTTTGCAATATACTTCCATTATCACAAAATGCTTCTAGTATACGTTATTACTGTTTTTCATATGATGTGAGGGCCTGTGCACCAGTTTTTAAACAGCATGCCTGCTCAGAGACCTGGTGGTGGAGTGTATTGCACCTGTGAAAACTTCATTTGTGTTATATAAGCCACTGCTGATTCTTTGAGAAGGTGTGGTGTTTGAATAGTGGTGCATGAATCTTTAAAGCAGCTTTGCGTATGCCACTGAACATTTTACTAGAAACATTTTTCCTAACTGAAATACATTGCAAAAATGCTTCTTTTTTTAACTGGAATGCACCCATGCACATTTAAATTTTGACCTTCCTATCCCTTTAATATATATAAGGGCACAAATACATTCAATTTATCATGTATAGCATGTACTCTGTTCCAATTTTTTTTTTGTATTCTTTCACTGTTTCCAGTTAAATAGAAAAGACTCACTGCTTATCAACTCTGCCAGGTTTATACTTTAATAAGTCTTTACTTTATATATATATATATATATATATATATATATATATATATATATATATATATATATATATATATATATATATATATATATACATACATATATATATATATATACACACATACATATATATATATATATATATATATACACACATACATATATATATATATATATATATATATATATACACACAGGTATATATATATATATATATATATAAATATATATATATATATATACACATACAGGTATATATATATATATATATATATATATATACACACACACACACACAGGTATATATATATATATATATATATATATATATATATACACACAGATGCATATATACAGGTATATAAACACATTTTCGGGGTCTCCCCATCCTCAGACCAATGGGTATTGGTCTGAGGACGGGGGAGACCTCGAAAACGTTTACCGCTTTATTAAAGTGATACATTATAATGGAGAGTGCCTTCCTGATTTTGAATCTTTGTATGCAGCATATTTGAAGTGCACTCTGGCAACTGTATTCTGTAAGTGAGTGCTGGATCCCAGGTTTCTACTGCACAGCCTTCAGTGACTCCAGATCCAGACAACCCTGGGTGCAAAAACCCATAGGGTAAATTACAAACCAAAATTATTAACAGAACACATATAAAGTCTGACACTCTCTTGCAAGCACACAGCTAGACAAAAAGCAAAATGGAAGAGTTGGTTACAGCATTTGGCCAAATGGTGATAGGCCCAGGACAATGTCAAGGTCTCTTCCTCCCTGGGTCCCTAACCTACAGCCACACAATGGATACCATCAACCAAACACACTGAGATACAAACAAGAGTGACACAGGTCCATTGTAATTTCCCTAGACACATACAAAACACGGAAATGGATTGTACTCACAAACCAGACTGGGCACACATCCCTGCAATACTCACAGTTCTGGGTTCTCACCAGCAGTCAAAGGCAGTTTCACAGCTTTCAGTGACTGCAGGCAAGCCTCGGGATAATTACAAAACAAAATTATCAAGAGAATATATAAAAAGTCTGACACTCTCTTGCAAGCACACAGCTGTATTTCCTACCCTACCCCTTATAATCTGGATTATTAGGTCACTTTAGCTATATTCTGGGCTAGATTACAAGTTGTGTGGTAATGTTAGTGCACACACAATATTTAAATATTGCTCCCATGTTAACTTGCACTTGTATTAAAAGTTGAAAGTAAATGCAACAACAAGACTAGTGCTACTGAAGTATTAACATAAAGAGTAAGGGCTAAAAAAAGTTGCATTAAACACAACATAAATACATTAAAATAAAATGTCACATTCATATATATATTATCTAATAAAAATTAATCATATAAATATAAAAAAAATATAAGGTATATGGCATTTGACAAGGTATTTGAATGGAAAGGGCAGTACAGGTGGCCCTCGTTTTACAACGGTTCAATTTACACCGTTTCAGAATAACAACCTTTTTTTCCAGTCATGTGACTGCTATGGAAAAGCATTGAGAAGCAGTGCATTTATTAAAATAGCCACCAGTAGATAGAGCTGTCCGCTTGTGTTGCAGCAAAGTCAAGCAAGCTGAAATTAATCAGTTTAACCAGACCTGAGCTATCAAGCAGATTTCAAAGGAACAAGATCCTCCTGTCTATAAATCAGTCCAGATTGGAATGCATAGAAAGAACTGTAGAAAGATGCAAGTGAAGTCTGTGTTGTGTAATTATTTTATTAGGTTTATAATGCTGTTTAGCAAATGTTTTTGTTCATTTAACTTAGTTTAATTATATATTCTGTGTTGTGTGATTATTTTATTAGGTTTATAATGCTGTTTAGCATTTAAAGTCTTCATTTCAAAGCTTTAAAAATAATGTATTAGGTGTAACTTATGACAATTTTGAGAGGGGCCTGGAACCTATCTCCCTCACTTCCCATTGACTTACATTATAAACTGGGTTTCAATTTACAACGGTTTCAATTTACAACCATTCCTTCTGGAACCTAACCCCGGCGTAAACTGAGGGCTACCTGTATATATATATATATATATATATATATATATATATATATATATATATATATATATATATATCGACAGACATATATATGTACATACAGTATGTATATGTGTGCATACATATGTATTTATGTTTATATGTGTACCTACATATATACACATATAAACAAAATTTAAACATGAAGAGGAAATTATTAACCTGTTAAAACACAAACAATAATAAATCAAACAAAAAATGTGTTAGTGCAAAAAGGATATGTCCAAAAAAAGTCAATTGGAGACTAAATCCCAACTCCAAATGTGCAGAAGTGATCCCAGGGATTACTTCTCATTGGAAATGAATTCTGCAGTTGAACTCCAAGGGTTAACCTCAAATAAAACAGATCAATGCTTCCAATGGTGAAGTCCGGTGAGACTACAGGGTTAGTTCACATGCAAGTTGTATACTCACATACTGCAGAGCTTCAGATCAAGCTCCTTTTGCTGTTAATTGGGTCTTCTTATACTCATCTGTTCACTTCTTATTGGTCATTCTTAATAGTTAACATCTGGTGGGTTTTCTTTTGTTAATTAAGTCCATTAATTGTAAGGAAACTTTCCTTTATAGTACATTAAAATACCACAATATACATTACCAAATGGACTTAATGAACAATAGAAAACCCACCAGGTGTTAACTATTAAGAATGACTAATAAGAGCGACTATTTGGTGAAACCATCTTTGGATTTGGGCGTGTGATGTCACGTTGTGGGCGGAGACCAACCTTCTGCACTGCAAACCATAATCATAGACATCGTTTACAATATACAGTCTGTGTAATATAAGGATGTTCTAGCTGTGATTGTTCTCTGTAAACCCCTGTGAATTTAACACATTTTAATAAATTGTTTTAACATTCATCTGAATTCACTTCTATCTGCTCCTGCTGGAGTCTCCCATTGCTTTTATATCTAGAGCTTGATGTGAAGCTCTGCAGTATGTGAGTATACAACTTGCATGTGAACTAACCCTGTAGTCTCACCGGACTTCACCATTGGAAGCATTGATCTGTTTTATTTGAGGTTAACCCTTGGAGTTCGACAATTTAAACATGTATACTCTTATAAACATATGTATATATACACTTTGGATCCCTTTCCACTCAAATACTTAAAAACAAGAAAAATAATTTTTATTCAATTTTAATATTTAATAATGTGTTTTACTGCGTATGTACTTTACATACAGTATTTTACATTTCAATGTTCTTCACACAGGGGAAAATGTTCTATGTATTTGTAAATAGATATTCTTATAAATATCTGTATATACCTATACCTATATATATTCACATATAGATTAGGCATGTGCAGGAAAAAAAATGTTCATTCCAAATATTCAAGGAAATTTGTTTCCCTGAATATTCGTTGCCTGCACTATTCGGTTGTTGTTTCGTTTAAAATGAAACAAAAATCTAATTTTTTTTTTAAACTTTACATTTGTTTTTATTAAACAAATGTAGATGTGTCAAAGCTACATGTGAAAAGTTCACCTATAGCTACATACTTACCCTAACGCGCTCTGGAAAGTGCGCTAATCTGAATCTCTTCTTTGCAAAGTCCTGGCTGCTCTAATAGGAACAGTTCCTAGGACCTGCTTTTAAAGGAATAGTCTAGTCAGATAGAGCATGCAATTGTAAGCAACTTTCTAATTTACTCCTATTATCATTTTTTCCTTTGTTCTCTTGGTATCTTTATTTGAATGTAAACTTAGGAGCCAACCCATTTGTGGTTCAGCACCTGGTTAGTGCTTGCTGATTGGTGGCTACATTTAGACACCAATTAGAAAGCGCTACCCAGGTGTTGAACCAAAAATGGTCCGGCTCCTAAGCTTACATTCTTGCTTTTTCAAATAAAGATAGCAAGAGAACAAAGAAAAATTGATAATAAGAGTAAATTAGAAAGTTAATTAAAATTGCATGCTTTATCTGAATCATGAAAGTTTAATTTTGACTAGACTATTCCTTTAAATTAGTGCAGATCCTGGGTGCTGAGCGTACTGTGCCTCCTGTTAGCGTGGACAGTGCCCTGGCAATAAAAGGATTGTATTAGCTCGCTCTCCAGATATATATTTTACAAAATAATACATCATATATATAGAAATATATATTTAAAAATAAATAGAACATTTTCTTCTAAGTGAAGAATATTGGGCTAGCGATGTAGGTTTAACTCCTGTCGGGTTAACGTGTGAGATATAAGCATTAGGTTTTTTCCCGTTTGCATGCTCCATTTAAGTCAATGGGGCCTATTTAACAAAGGTCTTTTGGACCTGATCCGACAGTGCAGATTTGGTCCAACAGACCTCACTGAATGTGGAGAGCAATACACTCTCCGTATTCAGCATTGCACCAGCAGATCTTGTGAGCTGCTGGTGCAACGCCGCCCCCTGCAGATTCGTGGCCAATCGGCCCCCAGCAGGGAGTGTCAATCAACCCGATCGTACTCGATCAGGTTAAATTGTGGCGATGTTTGTCCGCCTGCTCACAGTAGGCGGACAGGTTATGGAGCAGCAGTCTTTAGACCGCTGCTTTATAACTTCTGTTTCTGGCGAGCCAGAAACACGGGCCCTCAAGCTCCATGCTTGATAGATAGGCCCCTATGAGGAGAATAAGTTTAGCGCAATCACAATATCTGAAGTCCCGAAATTAGCACGGTCATTTTTTGCTTGTGTGCAAACATTTAACTTTCATCTTGTGATATGCGCGCTAACCCGCATGCGTTAAAAGTTTACTTCTGGCGCATCACTTGTAATCTGACCCTTTATGTACGATTCTTATCATTTATAAAATAAATTACTACTACCTTTTTAAACAGCACAAAATTCATATTTAAGACTAACATTTATCAAATACCTTTTAAATAAGATGTTTGAAAAAGTTTAAAAATATAAAATGTATTTTTGTATCATTTGCATTTGTTCACCAAATAAAAAGTACTAAACAAACAAATCAGCATTGAAGGAAAATAATAACGTGCGAGATTGAATATTTAAACAAATCTATAGCAACAGACGCTTTCCTAAAGATAAGAATCATTGGAACAAACATTACATTTACAAGAGCTGATTAAAGGGCATGTAACAAAATATAGCATGTCAACCATTATGTCCCTCTTTGTAAATGCATGTTTGTTTCTAAAGTGTTGCTATCTACATTAATAAGTGGTTTCATTTGCTATGATAACAGGTGACACAATAGGTCACATAATTAGAATTGCAATTTTAGCCCCAGGTTCATTTGATTTTTAACTGTCCAGCTCATCTTTCCTTTCCTAATAAAAACAAATTAGTTTCTCTTTATTCTTAGGGTTGTGCTCGGGGGTTGTTTTCTCATGTAATGGAATTGGCTGTGAACTCTTCTTTTTTAAATAGTGAGTTTAATGTCTTTGATAGTTGCTAAATTAATCATAGCAAAAAGGGAAATTTGCATTTTCTTCACCAAAGGTTGCATCATTGTGTGTGACAAAATGTTTCACTGTCTTCTATAAACAAGTTTGTAAAGGCCAAATGCTTTCTTGACGTGTACTGTACAAGTAAGTTTATTGAGATTTTGAGAAAATATTAGTATAATGTTTTTTTTATTATATTACTATAAGGAAAATATTTTATTTGTTTGTATAATTATTTATTATAGATAGATATATAGATGCATAGATGGATAGATATATACATAGATAGATAGATAGATAGATAGATAGATAGATAGATAGATAGATAGATAGATTGATAGAGATAGATAGATAGATAGATAGATAGATAGATAGATGGATGGATAGATAGATGGATAGATAGATGATAGATGGATAGATAGACAGACAGATAGATATATAGATAGATAAATAGATAGATAAATAGATAAATAGATGCATAGATGGATAGATAGATAGATGGATAGATAGATACATAGATAGATAGATAGATAGATAGATAGATAGATAGATAGATAGATAGATAGATAGATAGATAGATTGATATAGATAGATAGATGATAGATAGACAGACAGATAGATAGCTAGATAGATAGATAGATAGCTGCATGGATAGATAGATAGATAGATAGATAGATAGATAGATAGATAAAGAGATGAATGCAAATATTAATATAATTTTGTTGTATGTACACTGTTGGCCAATCTGTCATTTTTATATATAAAAAAACTTCCCAGCATAGATATCTTTTCTATCGGCTACATTTAGAGTTCTGCGGCCAAAGGGGTGCGTTAGCTACGCGTGCTTTTTTTCCCCCGCACCTTTTAAATAACGCTGGTATTTAGAGTTCACAGAAGGGCTGCGTTAGGCTCCAAAAAGGGAGCGTAGAGCATAATTTACCGCCACTGCAACTCTCAATACCAGCGGTGCTTACGGACGCAGCCAGCTTAAAAAACGTGCATGTGCACGATTCCCCCATAGGAAACAATGGGGCCGTTTGAGCCAAAAAAAAAACCTAACACCTGCAAAAAAGCAGCGTTCAGCTCCTAACGCAGCCCCATTGTTTCCTATGGGGAAACACTTCCTAAGTCTGCACCTAACACCCTAACATGTACCCCAAGTCTAAACACCCCTAACCTTACACTTATTAACCCCTAATCTGCCGCCCCCGCTATTGCTGACCCCTGCATATTATTATTAACCCCTAATCTGCTGCTCTGTACACCGCCGCAACCTACGTTATCTCTATGTACCCCTAATCTGCTGCCCCTAACACCGCTGACCCCTATATTATATTTATTAACCCCTAATCTGCCACCCCCAACGTTGCCGCTACCTACCTACAATTATTAACCCCTAATCTGCTGACCGGACCTCGCCGCTACTATAATAAATTTATTAACCCCTAATCCGCCTCACTAACCCTATAATAAATAGTATTAACTCCTAATCTGCCCTCCCTAACATCAAATGTTTTAACCCCTAAAGCTAAGTCTAACCGAAACACTAACACCCCCCTAAATTAAATATAATTATTATCTAATGAAATAAATTAACTCTTATTAAATAAATTATTCCTATTTAAAGCTAAATACTTACCTGTAAAATAAACCCTAATATAGATACAATATAAATAATAATTATATTGTAGCTATTTTAGGATTTATATTTATTTTACAGGCAACTTTGTATTTATTTTAACCAGGTACAATAGCTATTAAATAGTTATTAACTATTTAATAGCTACCTAGTTAAAATAATTACAAAATTACCTGTAAAATAAATCCTAACCTAAGTTACAATTAAACCTAACACTACACTATCAATAAATAAATTAAATAAAATACCTACAATTATCTACAATTAAACCTAACACTACACTATCTATAAATAAATTAAATACAATTAAATAAACTAACTAAAGTACAAAAAAAAAAGAAAGAACTAAGTTACAAAAAATAAAAAAAGAACTGTTACAAAAAATAAAAAAAATATTTACAAACATTATAAAAAATATTACAATTTTAAGCTAATTACACCTACTCTAAGCCCCCTAATAAAATAACAAAGCCCCCAAAATAAAAAAATGCCCTACCCTATTCTAAAATAAAAATAGAAAAGCTCTTTTACCTTACCAGCCCTTAAAAGGGCCTTTTGTGGGGCATGCTCCAAATAATTCTGCTCTTTTGCCTGGAAAAAAAAACATACAATACCCCCCCAACATTACAACCCCCCACCCACATACCCCTAATCTAACCCAAACCCCCCTTAAATAAACCTAACACTAAACCCCTGAAGATCTCCCTACCTTGTCTTCACCACGCCGGGTATCACCGATTGGTCCAGAGGAGGCTCCGAAGTCTTCATCCAAGCCCAAGCGGGGGCTGAAGAGATCCATCATCGGGCTGAAGAGGTCCATCATCGGGCTGAAGTCTTGATCCAAGCGGCGGCTGAAGAGGTTGATCATCGGGCTGAAGTCTTGATCCAAGTGGCGGCTGAAGAGATCCATCATCGGGCTGAAGTCTTCTATCAAGCGGCATCTTCAATCTTCTTTCTTCCGGATCCATCTTCATCCCGCCGACGCAGAACATCCATCCTGCCCGACGACTTCCCGACGAATGACGGTTCCTTTAAATGATGTCATCCAAGATGGCGTCCCTCGAATTCCGATTGTCTGATAGGATTCTATCAGCCAATCGGAATTAAGGTAGGAAAAAAAAAATGATGTAATCAGCCAATCAGATTGAGCTTGCATTCTATTGGCTGTTCCGATTAGCCAATAGAATGCAAGCTCAATCTGATTGGCTGATTGGATCAGCCAATCAGATTGAACTTGAATCTGATTGGCTGATTCCATCAGCCAATCAGAATTTTCCTACCTTAATTCCGATTGGCTGATAGAATCCTATCAGCCAATCGGAATTCGAGGGACGCCATCTTGGGAAGTCGTCGGGCAGGATGGATGTTCCGTGTCGGCAGGATGAAGATCGATCCGGAAGAAAGAAGATTGAAGATTCCTCTTGATAGAAGACTTCAGCCCGATGATGGACCTCTTCAGCCGCCGCTTGGATCAAGACTTCAGCCTGATGATTGACCTCTTCAGCCGCCGCTTGGATCAAGACTTCAGCCCGATGATGGACCTCTTCAGCCCGATGATGGCTCTCTTCAACCCCCGCTTGGGCTTGGATGAAGACTTCGGAGCCTCCTCTGGACCGATCGGTGATACCCGGCGTGGTGAAGACAAGGTAGGAAGATCTTCAGGGGCTTAGTGTTAGGTTTATTTAAGGGGTGTTTGGGTTAGATTAGGGGTATGTGGGTGGGGGGTTGTAATGTTGGGGGGGTATTGTATGTTTTTTTTCCAGGCAAAAGAGCAGAATTCTTTGGGGCATGCCCCGCAAAAGGCCCTTTTAAGGGCTGGGAAGGTAAAAGCTTTTCTATTTTTATTTTAGAATAGGGTAGGGCATTTTATTAGGGGGCTTAGAGTAGGTGTTATTAGCTTAAAATTATTGTAATATTTTTATAATGTTTGTAAATATTTTTTTAGTTTTTGTAACTTAGTTCTTTTTTTAGTTTTTGTAACTTAGTTCTTTTTTTAGTTTTTGTACTTTAGTTAGTGTATTTATTTGTATTTAATTTATTTATTGATAGTGTAGTGTTAGGTTTAATTGTAGATAATTGTAGGTATTTTATTTAATTAATTTATTGATAGTGTAGTGTTAGGTTTAATTGTAGATAATTGTAGGTATTTTATTTAATTAATTTATTGATAGTGTAGTGTTAGGTTTAATTGTAACTTAGGTTAGGATTTATTTTACAGGTAATTTTGTAATTATTTTAACTAGGTAGCTATTAAATAGTTAATAACTATTTAATAACTATTGTACCTGGTTAAAATAAATACAAAGTTGCCTGTAAAATAAATATAAATCCTAAAATAGCTACAATATAATTATTATTTATATTGTATCTATATTAGGGTTTATTTTACAGGTAAGTATTTAGCTTTAAATAGGATTAATTTATTTAATAAGAGTTAATTTATTTCGTTAGATAATAATTATATTTAACTTAGGGGGGTGTTAGTGTTAGGGTTAGACTTAGCTTTAGGGGTTAATAAATTTATTATAGTAGCGGCGAGGTCCGGTCAGCAGATTAGGGGTTAATACTTGAAGTTATGTGTCGGTGATGTTAGGGAGGGCAGATTAGGGGTTAATACTATTTATTATAGGGTTATTGAGGTGGGAGTGCGGCGGATTAGGGGTTAATCACTTTATTATAGTAGCGGTGAGGTCCGGTCGGCAGATTAGGGGTTAATAATTGCAGGTAGGTAGCGGCGACGTTGGGGGGGGGCAGATTAGGGGTTGATAAATATTATGTAGGTGTCGGCGGTGTTAGAGGCAGCAGATTAGGGGTACATAGGGATAACGTAGGTGGCGGCAGTGTGCGGTCGGCAGATTAGGGGTTAAAAATATTTAATAGAGTGGCGGCAATGTGGGGGGACCTCGGTTTAGGGGTACATAGGTAGTTTATGGGTGTTAGTGTACTTTAGAGCACAGCAGTAGTTAAGAGCTTTATGAACTGGCGTTAGCCCAGAAAGCTCTTAACTCCTGGCTTTTTGCTGCGGCTGGAGTCTTGTCGTTAGATTTCTAACGCTCACTTCAGCCAAGACTCTAAATACCAGCGTTAGAAAGATCCCATTCAAAAGATAGGATACGCAAATCGCGTAGGGGGATCTGCGGTATGGAAAAGTCGCGGCTGCAAAGTGAGCGTTAGACCCTTTCCTGACTGACTTTAAATACCAGCGGGCGGCCAAAACCAGCGTTAGGAGCCCCTAACGCTGGTTTTGACGGCTAACGCCAAACTCTAAATCTAGGCATATGTGAGGTGAATATTTCCTCACTCTTTAGGTTATTAAAACCCCTGATAACATTGTTTAAATTGAAGGCCCTCAACATATCCTGAAATGTCAAACTTGTCATGAGAAAATGGAGCTTAGCTCATCTTAATTTTGGACTATGAGGGTCCAAGAAGATGTATTCACTTTAGAAACTATGCTACCATATACAGAGAGCATGACACCATTGTCATGGGGGTATATTTGATCTATAGGTTTAGCTTATATTAGGCCTTCATTCCAGCTTACATTTTCTTAAGGTGATAGATACATTTGGTAGTACCTAGAGTCCAGTTATAAGTGAATATGTAAACATAAATCTTTTTTTATATCTGTTCAGTAATAGCAATATGCATCAGCATTATCTCTTAGAATTGAAGTTTAAAGGGATAGTCTAGTCAAAATTAAAATTTCATGATTGAGATTTAGGGGCATATTTATCAAGCTCCGAATGGAGCTTGATGCCCCGTGTTTCTGGCGAGCCTGCACGCTCGCCAGAAACAGCAGTTATGAAGTAGCGGTCACAAAGACCGCTGCTCCATAACCCTGTCCGCCTGCTCTGAGGCGGACAGACATCACCGGAAATCAACCCGATCGAGCACAATTGGGTTGATTGACACCCCCCTGCTGGCGGCCTATTGGCCGCAAGTCTGCAGGGGGTGGCGTTGCACTAGCAGCTCTTGTGAGCTGCTGGTGCAATGCTGCATACGGCGAGCGTATTGCTCGCCGTATTCAGTGAGGTCTGTCGGACCTGATCCGCACTGTCGGATCAGGTCCGACAGACCTTGTTAACTTGGGGCCTTAGCATGCAATTTTAAACAACTTTCTAATTTACTCCTATTATCAATTTTTCGTTCATTCTCTTGGTATCTTTATGTGCATATAAGCTTAGGCACCGGCCCATTTTTTATTCAGCACCTGGGTAGCGCTTGTTGATTGGTGGCTACATTTAGAAACCAATCAGAAAGTGCTACACAGCTGCTGAACCAAAAATGGGCTGGCTCCAATGCTTACCTTCTTGCCTTTTTAAATAAAGATAGAGAATGAAGAGAAGAGAATGAAGAAAAATTGATGATAGCAGTATATTAGAAAGTTGCTTAAAATTGCATGCTCTGTCTGAATTGTTAAAGTTTAATTTTGACTACACTGTTCCTTTAAACTGAAGAATAAAGTTTGAATTTAAATGATGCTGAATGATTTCAACATTTAACAAGAAAATATGGATATATTTCTTAGCAAAAGAAACACAAGTAAAAGGGTAAGGTAGTAGGTCTTGTTAAAGACAGGCCAAATAGCAAAAGTTTGTTGCTGAAAGACCAAGTAGCACACACTTGTTATAGAGTGATCAAGAAGAAGGGTAACTGTACATAGGTCAGACTTGCTGGGGGGAAACCAATTAACACAGGCTTTCATTCATTTAGTGAGTCTAAGTAGTAAATATGTGCTGAAATGCGACCAAGTAGCACAACTTGTTATAGAGTGATCAAGAAGAAGGCTAACTGTACATAGGTCAGACTTGCTGGGGAGAAACCAGTTAGCACAGGCTTTCATTCATTTAGTGAGTCTAAGTAGTAAAAATGTGCTGAAATGCGACCAAGTAGCACAAACTTGTTATAGAGTGATCAAGAAGAAGGGGTAACTAACTGTACATAGGTCAGACTTGCTGGGGAGAAAACAGTTAGCACAGGCTTTCATTAATTTAGTGAGTCTAAGTAGTAAATATGTGCTGAAATGAGACCAAGTAGCACAGGCTTTCTGTTGAGAGGTCATATGGCACAGGCTCTCTGTGAAAAGTACTAGCAGCATGGACTTCCTGTAGAGATTGTAGGCTTGCTTGTGTATAGGCTAAGAAAAATCCAAAAAGAAAAGACTGAAGGAGACCAAGATCACAGGCTGAGAAAATCAGAACTGCCGTCTTTAGCAAAGGCAGGAACACAGTGAGTGAATAGGAAGATGCTGCTAAACACAGAAGCTGGAGAGATTTTACAATATTTTATTAAATATATGCTGCATTACTTTCAACATAAAAATCTTCTATATAATAATAATTATATATTTTTATATATATATATATATATATATATATATATATATTTTTTTTTTTTTTTTTTTTCAGTGAACTGAAACATTAAACAAGTAGCACAAACTTGTTATAGAGTGATCAAGAAGAAGGCTAACTGTACATAGGTTAGACTTGCTGGGGAGAAACCAGTTAGCACAGGCTTTCATTCATTTAGTGAGTCTAAGTAGTAAAAATGTGCTGAAATGCGACCAAGTAGCACAAACTTGTTATAGAGTGATCAAGAAGAAGGGGTAACTGTACATAGGTCAGACTTGCTGGGGAGAAACCAGTTAGCACAGGCTTTCATTAATTTAGTGAGTCTAAGTAGTAAATATGTGCTGAAATAAGACCAAGTAGCACAGGCTTTCTGTTGAGAGGTCATATGGCACAGGCTCTCTGTGCAAAGTACTAGCAGCATGGACTTCCTGTAGAGATTGTAGGCTTGCTTGTGTATAGGCTAAGAAAAATCCAAAAAGAAAAGACTGAAGGAGACCAAGATCACAGGCTGAGAAAATCAGGACTGCCGTCTTTAGCAAAGGCAGGAACACAGTGAGTGAATAGGAAGATGCTGCTAAACACAGAGCTGTACATAGAAGCTGGAGAGATTTTACAATATTTTATTAAATATATGCTGCATTACTTTCAACATAAAAATCTTCTATATAATAATAATTATATATTTTTATATATATATTTTTTTTTTTCAGTGAACTGAAACATTAAACAGCTACAATTTTGCTAAATCTTTAGAATTTTCTATCATATTAGACACTTAAAGAAGGGAACAATCAAAGTCTGGAGAATACATCCGTCCTACATGCTCATCTGAACCTGAAAATCTTGTGACTCTAGACTGTAAAACAATTATTGTTCTTCATTTTCTTCTTCATTATTTTTTAATTTTAAAAGGTACCAAAATTAACCATTGTTTTTAGACCTGCATAAATATATTTTTTGTATTTTAAATATTTTAAACTATGACAAATTGGCACTTTTATTGTATTCACATATTAGAAAGAAGATTTTTCTCCTGTACATTTATTAAAAAGAAAACTACAAAAATACAAGTGTAGTGCAAGTGCGAAGTGGAAAATACAGAATGCTAAGTGACTCTTAAAGAAATGATCAAACATCACTGACTAAAATAATGAGGAAACACTGACACTAAATGTAAATTACAGTTTTGGAACACACAGCTTTTCTACCTTTTTATGAAAAGTATTTTTTCATACTTAATATAATTCTTGGGAATATATGCTAGAATTATGTAAAAAAGATATGTACAGTTTTACCAAAGGGCATTTATATTCCCCAGTAGAATACTTAACAATGATTTTATTGGTATTTGATGTCATTTTGTAAGGAGTATAAAATACTGTTAGTAAACAAATTAGGCTCTTAGATTTAAGCTGGCAGCTTCTATTCCAGAAGCTTTATTCCGATATTGAATTTTAAAAATGCTGAATATTTATTTTACAAGTGTCAGCAAAACAAAACCAACTTGAAGTAAAGGAATATTTAGCTAAATTTTTTCCCAAAGAAATTCTGTTTGCTTAACATTCACCAATGACATGTTTAATAAAGCACTGTTACACGATCAGTTTTTTTATCAACTAGAAACATTTCAAAATAATTGGAAATCAAGTCAAAAGTTATAAAGAAAAGCTTGTTTTTTTACTGTAATAATAAGTAAAATGTGTAAAATGTGTTGTAAGCATTTACATTTTTACTAAAACACAAGCAACTAAATTAAGAGATTTATGATTAAATTTATTGATGATAAATTATAATTAACTAGTCGATAAGCCTGCCAAAGGGCAGTCCAATTATTTTTTAAGCTACAGATATAGAAACAACCTATTTTGTAACTATTCTTTTATCTATTCTTTTATTATAGTATTGCTACAGGTGTAGCAATACTATAATTTTAATGGACTACTGTCTTAAATATGTCAAAAATCTTTCTATATAATAAATGCTTATTATAGAAGTATCAGTGTTTACATTTTTTATACACTCGCTATGAATTGTGACTGTATAAATAATATGTAGACTGAGCCGCCTCTCAATAATAAACCTAACACTTCTTTACCTATATTTCCGCCATCCCTAAAAAATCACAAGTAAAAATAAAATGAATAACCCCTTAACCGTCAACCACCCACATTGCAATAAACCTAATTACTGTATTAACCCCTAACCCCCCATATCACAATAAACCTAATTACCCTATTAACCCCTAAACAACAAAACCCCCACATAGCAATAAACCTTATTAACCTATTAACCCCTAAACCGCAAACCCCCCACATCGCAATAAAACTAATTAACTTATTAACCCCTTTAACCACCAAAACCCACAACACAAATAACTATTTAAATAACTAAGCACCCTAACCTTACACCCCCTAACCTAACACTCCCTAACCCAACACCCCCTTAAATTAACCCAAATTTCCTAAACTAATAAATTCTAAAGTTACAAAAAATAAAAAAAAATAAGTTTACAAAAAAAATTAAAAAAGGCTAACATTACAGAAAATAAAAAATCAAATTACCGAATTTTAAAGAATTAAACCTAATCCCTATGAAAATAAAAAGCCCACCAAAATAAAACACCCCCTAATTTAAGAATGAACTACCAGTAGCCCTTAAAAAGGGCTTTTTGCTGGGCATTGCCCCAAGATAATCAGCTCTTTTACATCCAAAATACACCAAGTCCCCTCTAACAGTAAAATCCCCCCACTCACCAAAACCCCAAAATAAAAAACCTAACACTAAAAAAAACTAAACTACCCTTTGCCCTGAAAAGGGCATTTGGATGGGCATAGCCCTTAAAAGGGCATTTAGCTCTTTTTCAAAGTGCCCAAAAAAAACCTAAGTTAAAAAATAAAAAAAAACATAAAAATAAAAAAAAACCTAGCACTAAAGCCCCAAATAGATACTCACAGGTCCTAAAGTCCAGCGGAGAAGATCTACTTCCAGACGGATCCATCATCTTCATCCACAGCGAAGGCGTCGCGGAGCAAAGATGTGGAGCGGTGTTTCCAGATGTGGCAATCCTCGGAGGCGGCGATGGTCCTTGGCAGCGGTTCCCGGTGGCGGTGCTCCGCAGCACCGTGGAGGTTCCTCTTCATGCGATCATCCGCCGCACACTGAAGATTGAATGCAAGGTACCCCATATTTATTGGGGTACCTTGCATTCCTATTGGCTGACATTTTCACATCAGCCAATAGGATGAGAGCAAGTAAAATCTTATTTGTTGGTGAACAACCAATAGGATTTCACTTGCTCTCATCCTATTAGCTGGTGTACAGTCAATAGGATAAGAGTAATTGAAATCCTATTGGCTGCTCACCAACCGATAAGATTTCACTTGCTCTCATCCTATTGGCTGATTTGAACAGCCAATAGGATTTGAGTAGCTCTCATCCTATTGGCTGATTTGAATTTGAAGAATCAAATCAGCCAATAGAAATTCAAGGGATGCTATCTTTAATCGCCTACCTTGAATTCACTATCCAGTGTACGGCAGCGATCATACGAAGAGGATCCTCCATGCTCCAAGGCTCCGCAGTCGCCGGTCTTTGGTTCCAGGGTCGCAGGTCTTCAGTTCCAGGATCGCCGGTCTTCAGTTCCAGGGTCGCTGGTCTTAAGTTCCAGGGTCGCCGGTCTTCAGCTCCACCCTCTGCTCCGCGCCGGATGTTCCTGGAAGAAGAAAGAAGAGGTTCCGCTTGGAAGAAGACTTCACCGCATGGGACAGGACCTTCTCAGCCGGACTTCAGCAACCTTGAGTACCAACCTGGGGGTTAGACTTAACATAGTAACATAGTAACATAGTAGATAAGGTTGAAAAAAGACTGAAGTCCATCGAGTTCAACCTATACAAATCTAAAATACTTACAAAAAGCTCCAGTTAAGCTTAAATAACCCCATTAAAATGTGACCCATTTAATACTAGCAATCATATCCATGAATTTTGTTTATATACAGAAATTTATCCAGACTATTTTTAAATGTATCTATGGTATTGGCATTCACTACCTCCTTTGGTAATGAGTTCCACAATTTTATTGCTCTTACAGTGAAAAAACGTTTCCGTTGCAGGAGATTAAATCTCCTTTCCTCCAACCTTAAATTATGACCTCTTGTCAGAACCAATTTTCTTGGAATAAAAAGAGCTTCTGCCATCTCTGTATATGGGCCTTGAATATATTTATATAAAGTAATCATGTCACCTCTCAAGCGCCTTTTTTCTAAAGAGAACAGACCCAGTTTGGCTAGCCTCTCCTCATAGGTTAATTTCTCCAATCCCCTTATTAGCTTTGTGGCCCTTCTCTGAACTTTTTCTAGTTCTGCAATATCTTTTTTAGCAATCGGTCCCCAGAACTGCACTCCAAACTCAAGGTGAGGTCTTACCAGGGCTTTATATAATGACAGAATTATGCTTTCCTCCCTTGAATCAATGCCTCTTTTAATACATGCTAGTATCTTATTAGCCTTTGAAGCCGCTGCCCTGCATTGTGCACTCATCTTTAGCTTGTTATCTATTACTACTCCCAAATCCCTTTCCTCCTGTGTTTGGCTAAGTCTTGTCCCATTTAAAAAATACATAGCCTGCTTATTTTTACTTCCAAAATGTAGAACCTTACATTTTTCCATATTAAATCTCATTTTCCATTCAATTGCCCATAGTTCTAATTTTAGCAAATCCCTTTGCAAAGAGAGTTCATCCTGCTCTGACCTAATGACCTTACTTAACTTAGTATCATCTGCAAAAATAGAGATGTCGCTATTTAATCCTTAGTTTTTTTTTTAAGGTTTGTTTGGGGAGGTTTGTTTTATTTAGATTAGGGATGGGCAGTAAAAGAGATAACTGCCCTTTTAAGGCCAATGCCCAAACAAATGCCCTTTTCAGGGCAATGGGTAGTTTAGGTTTTTTTAGTGTTAGTTTTTTTATTTTGAAGGGTTTGGTGGGTGGGGGGATTTTACTGTTAGAGGGGACTTGGTGTATTTTGGATGTAAAAGAGTTGACTATCTTGGGGCAATGCCCTGCAAAAAGCCCTTTTAAGGGCTACTGGTAGTTCATTCTTAGATTAGGGGGTGTTTTTATTTTGGTGGGCTTTTTATTTTCATAGGGATTAGGTTTAATTCAGTAATTTGATTTTTTATTTTCTGTAATGTTAGCCTTTTTTATTTTTTATAACTTTAGAATTTATTAGTTTAGGAATTTTGGGTTAATTTAAGGGGGGGTGTTAGGTTAGGAGGTGTTAGGTTATGGTGCTTAGTTATTTAAATAGTTATTTGCGTTGTGGGTTTTGTTAGTTTAAGGGGTTAATAAGTTAATTAGGTTTATTGCGATGTGGGGGTTTTGCTGTTTAGGGGTTAATAGGTTAATAATGTTTATTGCGATGTGGGGATTTTGCGGTTTAGGGGTTAATAGGATAATTAGGTTTATTGTGATGTGGATGGTTGATGGTTAAGGGATTAAGGGGTTAATTACTTCATTATTTTGCAATATGGGGGTTTGCGGTATATGTGTTAATACTTCATGTGGGAGGTTCGATTATATTTTGTTATACTTCGTGCGGGCTTTCTTTTTTTTTTTTTTTTTTAATACTTGATGCGGGCGGTTAGTTTTTGCTTTTGTAATGCTCCAGAAAATGCATCTTGGTGGATTCCGAAAATGGCAGGGGGGTGAAAGAATCCACCAGATTCTTTCACCACCCTGCCATTTTCGGAATCCACCGGGAGGTGAATTCCGAAAATGGAATCCTTCGGTGTTTCGAAAATGAAATCCTTCGGTGGATTCTTTCACCACCCTGCCAGCGTAAGCGTAAGGGATTAAGGGGTTAATTACTTTATTATTTTGCGATGTGGGGGTTTGCGGTGTATGTGTTTATACTTCATGTGGAAGGTTCGTTTTTATTTCGTTATACTTCGTGCTGGCATTTTTTTTTTTTAATACTTGATGTGGGCGGTTAGTTTTTGCTTACGCTGCATCCTGGTGGCTTCGCTGCATCCAGGTGAGTTCTTTTGTCCTCGCGCTGCCAACATTCCATTGAGGATGCACTCTCAACTGCCGATGGCGACGGACATTACAAACGCAATTATAATATAGATGATGACTAATTAAACTGAAACATTTCTATGATGATTGTATAATGTGTTCCTTCCTGGCAAAGCATTATGTTAGGGACACTATATAATAGGATTAAATGGATGCCTGAATATCTAAAACTCTGTGGGTTTGTGAGATTTTACCAATGCTATGAAGTTCCTAATTCTTTAAAGGAAATTTTCACTTTGAGAACAAAAAGATGGTCCCCGCATTTAATTCTTTAACTGCTGAGCCATTTCCACCTCTGTGCTGATTTGTTTTGCAGTTTTTAGGAAACCCAGCAGATTTAAACAATAGTATTATTTTATTTATATATCATGTGTAAGAAACCTGCAACAAAAAAGTATTCAAAAATGCATTCAAAATTTAATAAAAACAAAAGTTATAAACAATAGTGTATGTATATTTCCTACTCTAGATTTTATAGTAAAAAGAAAAGGTTATCCACATATAAATAAGGGGCTTTGGTATATTTATGTAACTTTGATCTGCAAATAGTGACTCCCAGATATTTATTTACACCAAGTAATCACTATTAACTCAGTGTTCACCTAGCTAATATTTATTTTTAATACGGGCTTAGAGGCTTAGGGGCTTTAAAATAAGTTGTCTTTATGACATTTTGATGCCCTGTTAGAGGGGTATTTATTTATTGTGCTTAAATACATGTGTTTGCTTTTATTTATTTTTAAAGTGCCTATACTTAAACCTCCAAGACACACTTTGAGAATGTTGTGTTATGCTTTTTAAAACAGTGACTCTTGTAGGTTTCTAGGGCTTAAGGGAGCTGAATAGAAGGATTGGTGTTCAAACCCCTCAATCTCAGTTCCCTTAAACCCTTTCTTCTTCTCCACACTTCTGGGTTTCCGGGGGTTGGTGACTTCACCATTGACTGGCATCCCCAGATTCCCCAGGCAATGCCAGAGCCCTAGACCACAAGGGATCAGGTGTAAGTGCAATGGGGCATGATGAGCTGTAAAAAAGCACCTCACAGATGACCATGATAATTACATTATGCAGATGATGACCATGTGTTGCCTTGTGCACTTAAAGGGCCCCATTTATCAAAGCTTCAACTGAAAACACGCTATAATTAAATGTTAAATTACTTGCAAAATAGACTACTCATAGTTATCTTGATGTTAATTTATATTTTTTTTTTTCTAAATCAGTTTAAGTTCTGTTGCAGCAATCAAATGTTGCTGAAATTCAATTACTCTGTAATTTCATCAGAATTGTGCAAAATTGATTATATCTAGAGGTAGATTTGACCAATTTAAGATTTATTATACCTTCAATTGTACGTTCGCATGTGGAATGACGCATTGGACAAGAGTATCAATCTACAAGCTTTGAGCTAGCGAACAGTATAGGAAACAATGGGATGCACCCATAACTAGAGGGAAGCCAGGAATATCCTCAATACTATGCTTATATGAATTATTTAGTGTTTAAAGGGACAGTCTAGACTCTAGTCCAAAATAAACGTTCATGATTCAGATAGAGAATGTAATTCTAAACAATTTTCCAATTTACTTTTATCACCAGTTTTGCTTTGTTCTCATGGTATTTTTAGTTGAAAGTTAAACCTAGGAGGTTCATATGCAATTTTCTAGGCCCTTGAAGGCTGCCTCTTCTCTCAGGGCATTTTGACAGTTTTTCACCACTAGAGGGTGTTAGTTCAAGTGTGTCATATAGATAACACTGTGCTCACGCACGTGAAGTTCCAGTAAGCAAGGTCTGATTGGCTAAAATGGATGTCTGTCAAAAGAACTGAAATAAGGGGGCAGTTTGCCGATGCTTAGATACAAGATAATAATAGAGGTCAAAAGTGTATATAACTGTGTTGGTTATGCAAAACTAGGGAATGGGTAAGAAAGGTAATATCCATCTTTTTAAACAATAAAAATTCTGGTGTAGACTGTCCCTTTAATGTCAAAACTGATGTACAAACTGTCATAAAAATATTTGCAAATGCATAAAACAAAATATTTTTTGATAGACGTTTCAATTACAATATTTAAATCAAGAAAAATACAATTTATAACTCTCTAAGATTTAGTAATTAACCATTAGATATATTAAGATTTATAGTACTAAAAAAAAAACAATACTATAAAATGGTGCTTCAACACTAAAAGATTCTTAGGAAATTATTAATTATAATACCATGTTGGTGCATATAAAAGTAAAAGTAGAGAATAAATCATGTGATTCATATTGTATCTGTTTTTGTGTTGAGCGAATGATAAACTGAAGTAGTCGCGTAATTGATGCTTTAAAGTTATCAACAGACCGCTGATCCTCACAGCTTTGTTGACACACGTATTTTAAGCCTTGTTTCTGAAAAGTTTTAAAGTTGGATGTGTAATCACTGCAGCAAGGTTCAGGGGATCTATTGAAACCACTAATTGTCTAAATGTTTAACCCCTTCACTACCAGGTCTTTCAGAGAAAAACTTGGCCAAATACCAGAGAATTTTTAGCATTTTGCTATTACTTCATTTAAACAGAAATAGAGCCTTTGTTTTTTTTTTGTTTTTTTTTTACCTGTCAAAACTATATATATTTTTTAAGTAGACAACCTAAGGTATTGAAAAATATATTTAACCATTAACCCTCATGCAGAGTGGTGTAATTACCTAAGACTTATATAGTATCTGGGCACAGTCGTATCAATATAGCGGCTTAGTATAGCTGAATGCATCAGCAGTGGCCTAATTCATATTACGACTGTTACCTATCAGATAACATATTATAGTCATTTTCTTCTCACAGAGCTGTAAAAGATGAGATACAATAATAGTGTTATTTGTAACACTGTTTCACTAGGAATGGCAGTTAGCCAAACACTTTGATACTCTCAAGGAATTCTGTTACTTTTGTAACCATTTATTTACATTGACTATAACCAGTTAGCTTCATCAGTTGATACGTATTAGATTATAACTGCACTTTAATGTATCTGATATAATTTGTGTCTTGGGCGATTCTCATATCAATGTGGTACTATCGTATCCTGTGCAGCCTTTATGCTGGAATTTGTAAATATGGTATCCGTACTCTGATACACAGCACCTTTCCAACACTAATTATAAGCGTATAAAAGTTTTTGACTACACGCTAATAACCTCTATAGTGTTCCCTCTGTTCAAATAGTGCTATTGCCTCCTGTCTAAATGTCTAGTTGAAACCCAAGGTATTGATCTAGGCCCATTTTGGTACATTTTATGTCACCATTTCACCGCCAAATATGATCAAATAAAAAATAAATTGTAAATTTTTTTCACAAACTTTGGGTTTCTCACTGAAATTATTTACATACTGCTTGTGCAATCATGGCGCAAATGGTTGTAAAAGTTTCTCTGGGATCCCCTTTGTTTAGAAATAGTGGACATATATGGCTTTGACATTGCTTTTTGGTAATTAGAAGGCAGCTAATTGCAGCTGCGCATCACACTTCTATTATTCCCGGTAGTGAAGGGGTTAATTGGGTATCTTAAAAGGTTAATTTTAGCTTCAGCGTAGAGATTACCCTCCCACATGACACTTCCCAAACCCTGATCCCTCCCTGATCTCTCCCAAACAGCTCTCTTCGCTCCCCCACTGGTCACCCCATCTTAAGCACTGGTAGACAGTCTGCCAATATGAAAATGTAAGGCTTTTTTTTATTTAAATAATATATATGTATATATATATATATATATATATCTTTTTTTCTGCAGTGTAGGATCCCCCCTTACCCCCCAACCTCCCTGATCCTCCCCAAACAGCTCTCTAAACCTCCCCCTCTAACTATAAGCCACCATCTTTGGTACTGGCAGCTGTCTGCCAGTACCTGTAATAACATTTTTATTAAAAAAAAAAGTTTTTAATTTGTTTTTATATTTTTATTTCATTTTCTGTAGCGTTATGTCCCCCTCACCTCCCGCGATCCTTAGTTAGGGTCCCCCACACCCCCTTTTCCGTAATGTAGCTGCCCCATCCCTCCCTGTCCCTTTATTTATTTATTTTTCTGTAGCGTAAGGCTACCTTCCCTCTCCTCTCCACTGCTGAGCTGTCCACCTGCCACCCGCCTCCCACCCATACCTCCAGCTGGCACCAGTAGAAGATCATTGCAGTCTTTAACAATGAGGCATCTGCCCTCATATGGAGGCGGAACACCGATCATGCTCCGGCTTCATTTGCGGCAGATGCTTGAAGCTCTAGCAGCTTTAACAGCCGAGAGTGCTGGAGCTTCCTGAAGCAAAGACGTATATATATACACGTCTTGCAGTATGATGGGAAAAGTACTGCAAGATGTATATATACGTCTTATTGGGTTAAGGAGTTAACCTTTGAAAAATGGGGCCCAAATGGTTAAGTATGTGGTGGCAATGCATACATTACAGCCCTTTTTTGTGAATTCCATGAGGGCAGCCCCTGCAAGTGTCATTGTGTTTTTTTTACATCTGGTGGCATGAAGTTTTGATCATCGGACCCAAAGGCCCCTAGTTATCAAGCCGTCAACCTCAAATACGCTGGAATTCTGCTGCGTATTTGTGGCGAGGCTGATTCGCCTAAGTTATCAAGCCCTATACACCGTCAAAAGTAGAATTTAGTGACATAAGCTTCGATCCGCTGGACTCAGTCTGACACAGATCGATTCTTACGTCACTCCAGATGTTCCGCACACAAGTTCGGCACAATCTGACTACTTTTGCTAGTTATCAAAAAACTAGCAGGTACGCTCGGCACTTTTCCGGCCCTGCATACCTGGTTTTCAATCCGCCGCCCTGGAGGCGGCGGATCCCATAGGCATCAATGGGAGTCTGACCATAGTGAAAGTTCATGTTCGCTGCTGCCCGACATCCCATTGATTCCTATGGGAAATGTCTGCACCTAACACCCTAACATGTACCCCTAGTCTAAACACCCCTAATCTTAACCCCTAAACCGCCGCTCCCGGACCCCGCCGCAACCTATATTAAACGTATTAACCCCTAATCTGACCCCCTACACCGTCGCCACCTATAATAAATTTATTAACCCCTATCCTGCCCCCCCCTACACCGTCTCCACCTATAATAAATTTATTAACCCCTAATCTGCCCCCCTACACCGTCGCCACCTATAATAAATTTATTAACCCCTAATCTGCCCCCCTACACCGTCGCCACCTATAATAAATTTATTAACCCCTATCCTGCCCCCCCTACACCGTCGCCACCTATAATAAATTTATTAACCCCTATCCTGCCCCCCCTACACCGCCGCAACTATAATAAAATTATTAACCCCTAAACCTAAGTCTAACCCTAACACCCCCCTAACTTAAATATTAATTAAATACATCTAAATATTATAACTCTTATTAACTAAATTAATCCTATTTAAAAATAAGTACTTACCTTTAAAATAAACCCTAATATAGCTACAATATAAATAATAATTATATTGTAGCTATTTTAGGATTTATTTTTATTTTACAGGCAAATTTCAATTTATTTTAACTAGGTACAATAGCTATTAAATAGTTAATAACTATTTAATAGCTTCCTAGTTAAAATAAAGAGAAATTTACCTGTAAAATAAAAACTAACCTAAGTTACAATTACACCTAACACTACACTATCATTAAATTAATTATTCCTATTTAAAACTAAATACTTACCTGTAAAATAAACCCTAAGATAGCTACAATGTAATTAATAATTACATTGTAGCTATTTTAGGATTTATATTTATTTTACAGGTAACTTTGTATTTATTTTAGCTATTTAGAATAGTTATTAAATAGTTATTAACTATTTAATAACTACCTAGCTAAAAGAAGTTACAATTAAACCTAACACTACACTATCATTAAATTAATTAAATAAATTACCTACAAATAACTACAATTAATTACAATTAAATAAACTAACTAAAGTACAAAAAAAAAATAATAATAAGTTACAAACATTTCAAAAATATTACAACAATTTTAAGCTACTTACACCTAATCTAAGCCCCCTAATAAAATAACAAAGCCCCCCAAAATAAAAAAAATGCCCTACCCTATTCTACATTAAATAGTTAACAGCTCTATTACCTTACCAGCCCTTAAAAGGGCCTTTTGCGGGGCATGCCCCAAAGAATTCAGCTCTTTTGCCTGTAAAAAAAAATACAACCCCCCAACATTAAAACCCACCACCCACATACCCCTAATCTAACCCAAACCCCCCTTAAATAAACCTAACACTACCCCCCTGAAGATCATCCTACCTTTAGCCGTCTTCAGCCAGCCGACCACCGATGGAACAGAAGAGGAGATCCGCAGAGGCTGAAGTCTTCATCCAAGGGATGCTGAAGAAGTCTTCCATCCAATTGAAGTCATCATCCAGGCGGCGTCTTCAATCTTCATCCATCCGGAGCGGAGCCATCTTCTTCCACCGACGACTGAACAACGAATGACGGTTCCTTTAAGTGACGTCATCCAAGATGGCTTCCCTCGAATTCCGATTGGCTGATAGGATTCTATCAGCCAATCGGAATTAACGTAGGAAAAATCTGATTGGCTGATTAAATCAGCCAATCAGATTGAAGTTCAATCGGATTGGCTGATCCAATCAGCCAATCAGATTGAGCTCACATTCTATTGGCTGTTCCGATCAGCCAATAGAATGCAAGCTCAATGTGGTAGGCGATGGTAGGCGAGCTTAGGCGGGCATATTGGGCCGGCGAAGGCAGGTAAGTAGACACGTTGATAACTAGTGGCCAAAATCTGTTCATTTTGCTATGGAGAACATGGCTGCAAGGTGTATTTTTTTAAGATGGAGTTAAATAACCTGTCTCTCAAAGTGTATTTCTAATAAGGTTGCTGAAATTAGTTTTGAATAACAACTATTTCATTTTTAAAATTAGATTCTATTTGAAGGTATAGTGAACAAAAATGGAGTGGCATATGCACCTATATATGCTAATATCTATCTGTGATGATGGGGGGGAATATGTGTTTTTTATGATGGAGCAGAAATATACTGACCATTTATTATTATGGATGCAGTAAAATGATGTGGTGTCGAAATTTGATCCTTGAGATTATTAATGTGGTTCATACCAACATTATGAATTTGACATTTATTTGAGATCAATTTTGATTGATAAACTGTTTGAATTTAACATTGGCCTAGATTTATTAAAACTTGATGGAAAAACTAATATCCCACTGAAAAAACTTGCTGCAACTTGCATAATTCAGAAAGATTTGTAATCCATTGTAATCAATGAAGCTGCATTTTTCGGTTCATCTATAAACTTCTTAAAGGGACAGTCAAGTCCAAAACAAACTTTCATGATTCAGATAGGGCATGCACTTTTAAACAACTTTCCAATTTACTTTTATTACCAATTTTGCTTTGTTGTCCTGCTATTCTTAGTTAAAAGCTAAACCTAGGAGGTTCATATGCTAATTTCTTAGACCTTGAAGGCCACCTCTAATCTGAAAGCATTTTGACAATTTTTCACCACTAGATGGCATTAGTTCATGTGTTTCACATAGATAACATTGTGCTCACGCACGTGAATTTTACAGAGGAGTGAGCACTGATTGGCTAAAAGTCTGTTAAATGAACTGAAATAAGGGGGCAGTCTGCAGAGGCTTAGATACAAGGTTATGCAAAACGGGGGAATGGGTAATAAAGGGATTATCTATCTTTTTAAACAACAAAAAATTGGTGTTGACTGTCCCTTTAATACATAGAACAAGTTCCACTGTCAAGGATACTGGCATCGCAAAGTACCTTTAAAAGACAACCAAGCAAATAAATAAAAAAGATATACATCCTATATTATAAAAGGCCAAGTATATTTGTCCGATGTAGTCATGCGTAGTAGAGACTGCAGTGCGAGACAAACATACTTTGCCTTAACCCCTTAAAGGGACACTAAACCCAAATTATTTCTTTGATTCAGATAGAGCATGCGATTTTAAACAACTTTTTAATTTACTCCTATTATCAATTTGTCTTCATTCTCTTGCTATATTTATTTAAAAAGCAGAAATGTAAAGCGTAAGAGCCGGCTCATTTTTGGTTGAGAACCTGGGTTATGCTTGCTTATTGGTTTGCTAACTGTATCCACCAATAAGGAAGCGCTATCCATGGTGCTAAACCTAGAATGGGCTGGCTCCTAAGCTTTACATTCCTACTTTTTAAATAAAGAAAGCAAGAGAACAAATAAAAATTGATAGTAGGAGTAAATTAGAAAGTTGCTTAAAATTGCAAGCTCTATTTTAATCATTAAATAAAGAATTTGGGTTTAGTGTCCCTTTAAGGACCAGCGGCGATGCACAGTAGAGACTGCGTGAGAATGGTGCTGGTTGTTAAGCCCTGGGCCTCTCTCTACCACAATCTTACTAAAAGTAGCAAGATCATGCTATTTCTGCATGCTCTCTGTGTCCCTATCTGCAGTGGTGGTGCCGATCGTTGGTGGCATGGGAGGGTTAGGAGGGAGGGGGCGGGACCGCTGCAATTACCGAAAACAAATGTTCAGAGCGGTAGTGAGTGGGAATGAGGGAGGGGGGCTCTCATTTTGCCCGTGTAAATAGGCTTTAAGACTAGTTCTTTATAATGCAGTGCACTCTTCTATATGGAAGTCAAAGTAAAAAATAATAAAACAAAAAAAATGGGGCAACTTCCTCAGGTTTGAAATGAGGTACTTCACAAGGGCAATCACCTCTTTTTAAATTCTGCATGCAGAGAGGAGGTTTAGGTGAAAAAATAAACCACCCCTTGAAGACACCTTATGAACACTCTAAACAAAAAGAAAAAACTTACACTTGTTGCACATTCTTTTTTACAAGAACGTTAATCAATACAAGATCAGAGGTGTTATATTATGAGAGGTGTCTCATGGGAGTTCCATGGCGTTCTATTTGAGTAACCTGTATTTTAATGGGAAATATTTCTAATGTTTCTAATTTTATAAAGAATATCCTCCATCTTAGGTACCACCTTTTTACACATACCTGTTTCACCACCGCTTGCACTTGCAAGAAGTCTACTAAATGTGCGGTGAAACTTAGTTCACACATCTATTACTTTTCTAAACATAAACAATTGTTACTTTTAGTGAATGCACAATCTATGTTGTGTAAACATGCTTTGAATACATGCCCCCTCCACACTGCAGAGTTTTGAGTTCACTGGTGATGTGGCAGGTTGTTGAAAAGGCAGTGATCCCTATTGTTTCCTATAGAAGGCATATTACCACTGGTGGGGATAGAGAGGGTCAGTCCATTTTTTTCATAAAATATAGCTGGGCACACAGCTAGTGAGACTAGCGACAATAAAATGGTCATTTATCATGGATCTGAAAATCCTTTTTTATCATCGGGCACATTTTCCTAAATAAAATTTGGGAAAAAAATGTTTGTTTGTGGGAAAATCCATTTGCCACCTGTAGTGTAAAGTTTTTGAAAACTGGTGGATCATTTAATGTGCTTAACATGAATGTACATTGGGGATTCTACTTTTCTCTTGTCTTATACAGTATGCTGTTCATATTATTTTACCCAGCACCTTACAGCACTTGTGGATAACACTGTATTTGTAACACTTTTTGTGGTTTATATTTTACAGATAATTAGACCAGGCACACCCAAATTATATGACTTCTCTAGCTTTACATCTAGTCTTAATAAAGAGTTTGTATAAAGCATTTTTGTGAGTGCATGTTTATTTCTTTGGCTGATTAATAAATGACTAATGACTTTGAATGGCATTATTCTATTGGTAGAAATTGACACAATTAACCCCTTAAGGACCAGGCATTTCAGACTATAGACCCCTACTGGCCACCCCATCTTAAATACTGGCAGACAATCTGCCAGTATCATTAATTATTATCAAATTTAACAGTTTGTGGGTGTGGGATAATTAATCAGCGATTACAAGTTGCAAGCTTGCTTTAGCAAATAGCATTTATAAAATTAACCAGAGATTAGATCTCTGGTTAATTTTATACATGTGCCCCAAATGCCCCCAAAATACTGTATAGTGTATTTTATTAAAAAATAAAGATAGCAGCATCTTTATTTTTTAATAAAATAACTGCACTAGGCAGTATTTTGGGGTTATAGATTGGCAGGTGAAAGGGCCTTTACATTGCAGTCTATGGGAACTGTGTGTTCCCAGTAAATATATATATATGTATATGCTTATAAACATATATATTTATGTCATAATATGTGTAAATAAATATGTAATTATAATCATATACATATATATTTACACTTTGCTCCCATCGCTGTGCGACATACCCCCTTCCCTGTGTGAGGTTCTCTTGCTGCGTGTCACGACATAAGAATGAGTCTCCCATAGGAGCCAATGGAAGCTTGCTCTTGTGAGGGCAATGCTTCCCAGCAATGTGAACATGAGCTCTTGTTCACATTGCTAACATCTTGTAATTCCAGTGCACATTAGCGTGCACTGGTATTACACAGTGGAGCACTAATATCGCTTTTTCTAGAGCGATATTTAGCACATAACTTGTACTCTGGCCCATACTACATTTAAAAAAATGTCAACTCCGTGTTGGGTAGCGCTGGTATTACAAGTTGAAAGTAAAAAGTTTTTGCTCTTGCGTTAACCCGACGTGTGCAAAAAGCCGAACTTTGAATGTCCCAATCGAGCTAACCTATTCCCCCATAGAAGTCAATGGAGCAAAAAAAGTGAGAAAAAACTACCATCCTACTCACATGCAAACTCGACATGAAAATATTAATATCTCACATTCCAATGTTTTTCACATAGAAGATCTGCACTCACAAATTAATGGGTCATCTTCCAGGGTGCAGGTACAGGGAATTCATAAAAGTATCAAAGGACTGCACTCTCTGGATTATGTGCAAATAATAAAAAGTTAAATATGGTAATGTTTTGGGGACCAGCACCCCTTCCTTTTAAAGCCCATAAGCCCCTCCCCCAATGTGAATTGCACCCAAACCAATCTCTATGGTAACCAAATGTAGTTAATGTGTGAAGGAATCAGTAGTGCTTATACATCAAAATCATTAACACAGAGCTGTGTACATCATTTCGAACTCTTACGATGTTATATCTGTATAGCACTGGCAGAGAGCTGGGTGATGATGTCTATGGACACACAGTTGCCATTTCATAATTTGGACCCACCAAGGGTCGACTTTAAGAGAGGTAAAAGCTTTAGGGACATGCTTATGAAGTCCAATCCCACACATTGCTACGAAACAAAGACCAAAACAGGATGCTATAGGTGCCTTAGCTGTACCACATGCAATAGTGTAATTCACGGAAGTAAAATGCGATATCCAAATACGAACCAGCAATTTAACATCAAACATTTTTGACATGCACGACTAAGTTTGTGATATACCTTTTGAACTGTTGCTGTGGCAGACCTTTTTTTTTTTTTCTAACACCTGAGACCTCATATATTTAAGCCCTTATAACTGTTTTATGCAATTTTTTTAATTGTACTTTTTTATTTGTGTTACCTTGTAACTTAACATTATTTTTTAAATCTATGCTAATTTTAGTCTCTTATCTTATTCTACATTTATTTAGGTGCCACCGTGTTTACAAGGGCAACTTAAGTGTATATGTGAGGGGACTTAGATGATAACTTACTGGGTATCCTATTTTGGAAGTGAGCAATGTTTGTGATGTAGAAAGTATTGTATATTACCTTCCTTTATAATTTTGTTATATGTGGAAGCTGTATACTCTGTGGTTAACAATTTGTAACATCTGGTTTTGCATTCTCTTGCAGCAGCTTTCAGGTTATAGGCCAGTTACTTACAGTATAAATTATGTGTGTTGTGGGTTCATTTTTTTTAAGTAACTGTTACAATGAGCATTTGCAAGGGCCTATAAGTAAGTATTTGTAAGTATTTACATGGCTCTAACTGTGTCACTGTGTGTGGTTTTATACAAGATCCCTGCATACTACTTTCTTTGTGTGCATATATTTAAACTTATCAGAAAATGGTGCATTTCCTTTCCTATTTTCTACTTTTTTATTATTGCTAAGGATATTATGGTTATAGATAGTACTGAAGAAATAAAGATATCTATATACATATATGAAAATATAGCAAATGCAGGTGATCATGTGAGGTCTAGGAGTTGAACAAGATAATCATGCCATAGAATTCAAATATAGCATTTTTACACACCTTTTGCAAGGTTTGTAGATGTATCTTGTAAAATAAAATAAAGTTCATTTTCTGACTTATAGGAGTTGATCACAATCCTTTAGAAAAACGCATCTAATGTTTTTTAAGAGAAAACCACCATTAAAGTCTATGGGGTATATTTAACATAGTGCGAGCGGATATGATACGATGTAGCGTATCATGTCCGCTGCTCATTGATAAATGCCGACAGCTGTCTGCCAAACCCAGGCTATTTAAATGCTGATCTAGTGACATTATTGAGTAACACAGGTCAATTTGACAATGTCAATATTTTTCCAAATCAGTAAGGATTTATTATACAGGGTTTATGTCAGCAAAGACTTTACCTGGTTATCAAATTTTAGTTCATATTTGCATATTAGCAGCCATATTTGTTGATGAGAGACAGTAAATAAAATGTGACTATCCATATTTTACTTATTATATTGTGATAGACTAATACAATATAATTTTGTGTGTATAAATAGATTATTAAATGTAACTTAGAACAGATTAACACAACTAGTAACAGAATCATTAAAATGAAATTGTCAACTTTTTTCTTTGTTTCATCTAAAACATGATATTTTAAGATGCGTTTTTAACTTAAAGTGAAGGTAAACTTTGATGAATAAAAGCCCGGTTTATAAAAATACTATTAAAAACAGGGGCACTTTCATTCATCAAAGTTTAGAAAGCAGTCATTTTGTTTAAAAACTTACCTTTCTTCTTTTCACAGCCAGAGCAGCTTCCCCCACCCGGAGATCATCTCTTCACACGTCAGCAATGACTAATACGGCTTCCTCCAATCACGGCATGGCCTCAGGCAATGACTCCCCTGGGGGGGAAGCCGTGATTGGAGGAAGCCGGATTGGTCATTGCTGACGTGTGAAGAAGCTGCTCTGGCTGTGAAAAGAAGAAAGGTAAGTTTTTAAACAAAACGGCTGCTTTCTAAACTTTGATGAATGAAAGTGTCCCTCTTTTTAATAGTATTTTTAAAAACCCGGCTTTTATTCATCAAAGTTTAGCTTCACTTTAATTTACCAGTCCTTAATAAACTGATGTTTCTTGTTCTTCTTGGAGAAGTGTTTTCCTCTCTACCAGTAAAGCAAAGGCAGTTGTTCTTAGGAGCCAGTGTGGAGCAATAGCACATAGAGGTGTTTATTGGTCTATTTTTTACATGCATGTTATCATCTACAACTTGTAAGTTCTAAACAAATCTACAAACTTGTACTCGCACAGAACATTACAATGTAGAGTGGGTAAGATGTTTTTAATGCTTCCTACACATCACAAAGAAGATTGCATTTTTCACTGGGCAATAATGTATCACAAATTTGACAAACATGGTTGTACACCCATTTTGAGATGAAAATGTGATACTACCATTACTATTACCACTACTAATAATAATATTAATAATAACAACAACAATAATTATGCCAGTTTTATGGATTGAACTATTAGTCAAAAGTAATTTGCTTGCTTCTATGCAGATTCATTTTTTTAACATAGCTTGGAACTTTGGTGGGATTTAACCTAATCACATAGAGCTCATTTGTGCTATAGGATTGTGTATGCACAAGTACCATGTCCTTAAAATATAAGTGATTCTAGTAAACTTTCATCTCTTCATCCTCCCCCCTCAACCCCTATATGACAATACAAAATATTATATGTACATGAAAACATGCATTAAACTAGAAGTTGCCAATAAACTTTATAATATGGTTATGATTTTTGTATCCCTTTTTGCATCATTAACTAAGATTGATCTCAATTTCCATAACTTCCCATTGCCTTTGTGCGGGGAGGATAAGGCTGGTGTTTGGTAACTTATTAACTGTAATTTGTGTTTTCAATCCATGTTGGAAAATATGTTGTGGTAAATACAAATAGTAATTAAATATTTCCATTTTAAATATACAAATTAAAAAATAATAATAATAAAAAATAATAATATATATATGTTTAAGTACATTAATATGTCTGGATAAAGCCTTGATCAATATACAGTTTTTCATTATAGGTTGTAGGTAGCTGCATGAAAATACTAATTCAGTGATTCAGAGCTTTTTTCTTAAACTAAGGGCCAGTCCATATTTACAAAATAAAAAAATACAACACAACCATACAAATATAACTTTACATTTATCATTAGATTTTTGTCTCTATAATTCTATATTACTTGTACAGCAAATAACAAAAAAGTGAAGGAAAATAAAAAAATATAGTACATTATTATTCATAAGATACTATTTAAATACAGTGCAGGACATTAGCAACATTAGCCAAAGTAATCTCAAACTGTTTACAATTGAGGGGTTATGGAAGTCATACAAATGCTGGTGCTTTACTAACACAGCATTTTATTTCAAGGCTCTTTACAATGGAAATTGTTTTTAAAACAACCACTTCATCTTTTTAATGTTATTGTGTGCATGTGCTTGGTGCATGTGCATTGTGGGCTTCAGACAGACATACAAGAGGATTGTTTGTGTGACTATGATCCTGTATTGCTGAATTGGGAAAAAAATACACTTTTAGGAATCTTTGGATAAAATAAATAAATTTTGTGTTCAATAAAAACTGTACATTGATTACAAAGTGTTCAATTTAATTGATTTAGATATTATACATTTCATAAGATTTTCTTGAATATATTTTTGCAAATTTATAGCTGAATTAGTCATTTTCTATTTAAAAAATATTACATTTTATATTATACTTACAATAACTGTTTAGTTTTATATTATAAATTAACAATATTCTGTGCATTATTTTAACTCAGGAAAATCTTATTTTATTTTAGCTATTTGGTGAAATTCATGAAATCAATACATTGCCTAATGCCAGCAATAATGAAGAGAGTCATGACAATGGGATTTCCTCTCAAGAGGTTGATGCAGCCATGACAGATCTGAGGGAAAGAAAGAAAAGTACAACTATATAAAAGGTATTCATTTATTTAAGAAATATAAAAGGAAGCATATTTTAAAAAAATACATGTTTAATTTTAGGAGCTGTATTAGGTTGGTTTGAAAATATTCTCTATGTGTAAATAATTGAAATTATAAATAGTTTCCTGTTTTAAGCATGAATTGTTAACATATGTTACCATTACAGAACACTACAAGTATGTACAGGTCTGATTTTAATTGTGATATGTATTGACTTTAACAATTTTACTAACCAATCATTGTCAGAATCTCCTTAATAAAAAAATAATAAGTGAATATATATATATATATATATATATATATATATATATATATATATATATATATATATATATATATATATATATATATATATATATACTGTATATACTATAATAATGTAGGATGTACCTAAATCAAGCTCAAGGGTTTCATAATAAATCTCATTCCCCACATTTACTTGGATCTAATAAAGTGAGGAAGGTATTACTATATATATATATATATATATATATATATATATATATATATATATATATATATATATATATATATATATATATATATATATATATATATATATATATATGGATTCCAAAAAACTATGCTGTGACATGTAATGAAGTCAGGATATATTGTTTCTGTTATCATTAGCTTAGCAAACTTATTTTTTTCTTTTACACTTTTTCTTGCCTATGTGAAAGTTTTCTGGCAATGACTTTAAATAAGATAATGACCAGTTTATATGCTTAATGTTATCACCAAATCTAGTCATGTCTCCTTTCCATTCAAGCTTGCTTGACAAGAATAGTATAATTTATTTTACATTTTTAAATAATTTAATAAGAACGAATACATACTACTGTTGACTTAATTTTGAAGCCCAGATTACAAGTGTAGGTCTATTAATAGTGCAGGGTTCACTATCAATATTTCAGGCCTAAATTCAGAATAAAGCATAACCAATGGTAAAACAGAATTACTAGAGAATGCTTATCACTTATATTACATGACAATCCTACAAAAATTAGTGCAGCTTGAGACCTGAAGTAAAGTGTTAGGGCTAGAATAAAAGTATAACTAAACACATGTGAAGCATATAAAAATATAGTATTGCATTAATATACATACATATTAAATGTAAAATATATGTTTTTTGTTAAACTAAATGTATAAAAGGTGTTTCAAAATTATATAGTATATGACAAGGTGTTTTACTAATAAGTGGACAAAGGTTATTTATTTATTTATAAAATATTTTACCAGGAAGGATACATTGAGATTTCTTTCGTTTTCAAGTATGTCCTGGGTCCACAAAACATTGCATTGATACAATAGGATACAATAAAATACAAAAACAATAATAATATACAATATATGCAAGATTTTACATAGAACAGGTAGGAAATATATAATCAACCATGACAGGAGCATTCTGTTTTGAGATAAAAGAGGGATCTCTTAAAGGATTTTAGGCTTGGGGAAGGTTTGAAAGTGTGCGGGAGGTCATTCCATAATTGTGGTGCTCTGTAGGAAAAGGAGGATCGAGCTGCTTTCTTTTTGTATGGAGGCAGACTAAATAATGTGCTGATACTGGATCGGAGGTTATAGTAGGTGGGAATAGCCGGGGAGAGCATTCTGCTCAGGTAGGGTGGGAGCTTCCCTGAAAAGCTCATAAACACAAGGCAGGAAAGATAGTGGGTGCGTCTGGATTCCAGCAACAGCCAGTTTAGTTCTTATACCATGTCACAATGGTGGATCCTGTAGTTACATTGTAGCACAAAAGAACGAGTTATACAAAAGATAGATTGGGGCCTAACAACATACCCAAGTATTTGAAAGAGTGGACTGTGGTCAGTATGCAATTGGATTTTGTTTTGATGCGTAGATGGGAATTTTGTAATTTGTGAAATTTAGGTCCCGTTCCAAAGATCAATGTGACATTTTTTATAGTGTTTGGGAAGCGTTTGTTTTATTAAATCTACTTTTCTACCTCTGTGAACTGGTCTTGGAGCACTGCTTCAAGCTGCAGCAGATTGTATTTGTTTGCATAGATTACTGTGTCATCTGCGTACATGTGTACAGTTGAGGATTTGCATACATTAGGCAGATCATTTATAAATAATGTGAATAGTAGGGGGCTGAGAATGGAACCTTGGGGAACACCACACGTGACTGGGAGAGGGAGGGAGTTGCTGTCAGAAATGGAGACATATTGTGATCAATCTGATACATATGATCGAAACCAGGTTAACGGATGATCAGCAATACCAGAGGTTTTTTAGTTTAGCAGTAGTATGTCGTGGTCTACTGTGTCAAAGGCCTTTGCAAAATCAAGGAAAATAGCTCTAGTTAGGTCTCCTTGTTCCATGCCAGGTTGGATGTCGTTGCAAACTTTTAGGAGGGCAGTTGTAATGGAGTGATTCGGGCGAAAACCTGATTGATCAGGGGTCAGATAGTTAAATTGTTGGTAATACTCACATAGTTGCATATGGACGCATTTTTATAAGATGTTTGACAATACTGGGAGCAATGATATAGGGCGATAGTTAGAAACCAGGGTTAACTCCCCACTTTTATGGATAGGCACTACTCTTGCAGTTTTCCAAAGTTTGGGTATGTATTGAGACACCAAGGATTTGTTAATTAGGGTTGTGACAGGTTTAGCAATTGCCGGCGCACTGAGCTTCAACAGTATTGCTGGGATTTGATCAGGTCCAGACTGGTTTTTCATTTTTAGATTATTAAGGTGTTTCTTAATGACATTGATGGGTACAGGTCTAAAATTGAATTTCTTTATATTGGGTCTTTGCTGATTTAGTGGGGCCTGAGCCACATTTTTAATTTCAGGATGCGTGCCATTTATTAGTTTGTCAAGAAGGGTGGTGGAGCATCCGACAAAATAACTATTAAAGGCATTTGCTACTTCTAAGGGGAGTTGCAGAGTTTGATTGTCCACATTGACAGTGGAGGGTTGGGAGTGGATTTGTGGATTTTGTAAGTTATTTATGAGTTTCCAAAACTTTCTAGGATTTGATATGTTATTGTTCAGATTTTCACAGAAATATTGGGCCTTGGCCAATTTTGTTTGTTTAGTGCATATATTTCGCCATTTTCTATATACACAGTGATCGTTCATAGAGCCTGTATGCTTGAACTTTGAACACAATGAATCCCAAAACTGGTACATTTGAATGAAGTCAGTTGCGATCCAATTCAAGTGTGCTCCTTTTACTCTCACCTTACGCAGCGGGGCATGTAAATTCCAAAATTGTAGGAGTTCAGACTGAAAGAATTCAACTGCAGAGTCTAGATCTGGGATTAGGTTTAATCTGTGCCAGGGGAGGTTCTTGATGTCATTTAGAAATGATTGAAGATTAAATTTTTAAAGGACCTGGTGATTTTAACCTTAGGAGAGGATTTAGTTGCCTTTATTTTGCGCACGCAGTACACTAAGCAGTGGTCACTAAAATTGTTAGGGAGAACACCTGCCTCCTGGATTCGGTCGGGAGAAGTGGAAAGAATCCAGTCGAGCAGGGTGTGATTATGGCTTTTGATGTTTATGTGAGTTAGGGAGGAGATTAATTGCGTTAGCTGCAAAGATTTAAACAGCAAGCAACAACTATTATTTTTTGGATTCAGCCAATCAATATTAAAATCTCCAAAAACCAAAATTTCATTTTTTGGGTTTGGAGCTATGTTTTCACTAAGGAGATGTGCTATGTCAGAAAGGGAATGCACAGGAGAGCTAGGTGGGCAGTAGATTCCTTCAACAATGATTGATTTACTGCACAGGATCTCAATTTGCCAGAAAGGAAATCAAAGGTGGCAGGAGAGCTAGATATTTGTAAGGGGGTGTACTTTGAGGAATTGTCAACATAAATTACAATGCCGACTCCTCTCTTTGCTCTATCATTTCTATGGCATGAATACCCATGTATTGCAATGGCAGAGTCAGGTATTTTTGCGGTTAGCCACGATTCAGAGATCACAATGATTTTGGGCTTGTATTGTAAACACCATGCTTGCAGTGCATCAATTTTTGGTAGTAAGCTGCGGATATTACAGTGCACAAAGGAGAGGCCTTTTTTAGCTGGAAGGCTAGGAATGGAATTTGTTGGTGGACAAGGGTTAGACTCTACATCATTTGCAAGGGCAAGTAACATAAGGAATAGGAATTTGGAAATCATTTTTGTTTGGCCATATAGTGAAGGTGATACTTTATAATTTTGTGAGGTGGGGGTAGGAGGGTTATTTTTTATAACCCTCCACCAGCACTCAGCAGATAAGTTACAGCAGCAGAGCAGGCCATGGTGTATGATAATTTGTTTTCCAGTTAGAGGTGTGTGCTTAAGGTGATAGTGATGTGAACAAAATTGGAGTGAGAAAAGAGTTATCATGAATAACAGTATGGCTATATTTGGATTTATGTTAGTGGTTTGAGGTGTGTAGATGAAAATAAAAAAAAAATAATAATAATAAAAAATTACATACATACACACATTCAACATCTTACACCCAGTCAACATCTTGTCATATACCATATAATTTTATGACATTGTAATATATATATTTATTTTTTTGCTTTTAAAATATAAATAGTTAGAAATAGAAATAGTTTAAATACCTTTGTTCTTCATTTAGAAGAAAAAGTTTTCTTCTAAATATGAAGATCAACTGTATTTCAAGTATTTCTTAATGCACCTTTGGCTTTAGTGCACTTTGCTTAGTGTACAAGCAAAAGTAAGAACAAGATTTTGTAGCTTGCCCCATTGAAGTCTTTGAAGAGAGGGAGTTAATGGGTCCCTGAATGTTTTAATTATTTATTCATGTACAAGTTATCTTTGCAGTGTTAGTGCTTAGCATAGCTAATATTTTTTTATATTTTTTCGCTCCACTTGTAATCTAGCACTGAATGTTATATCTATATATGCGTGTGTGTGTGCGTGCGTGTATAAAACAATATTAATTGTGAGGGGTGGAAGTCTTTTGCTGGTGACTCCTCCTCTTCACTGCCTCTGTCTGTTGGAGTACCTCAAGGCTCTGTTCTAGGCCCTCTACTCTTCTCTATTTATACGTCCTCACTGGGTAAACTTATCAGTAACTATGGCTTCAACTATCACATCTATGCTGATGATACTCAGATCTACCTATCCACCCCTGCATTCTCTCCTGTCAATTCACACATCAGCGACAGCTTATCTGACATTTCCTCCTGGATGGCCTCTTACCACCTAAAAATCAACATGTCCAAGACTGAGCTCCTTTCTAACCCCCCCCCCTCTAATTCTACTCCAGTTTCTAACTTTTCTATCACTGTTGGCGACACCACTATCTCCCCATCACCCCAAGTCTACTGCCTAGGAGTTACACTTGACTACAATCTGTCCTTCATACCCCACATCCAATTGCTCTCTTCATTCTGTCGCAAGCCACCTATGCAGTATCTCCAAAATTCACCTTTTTTTGAGTGCTGAAACTACTTAACAGCTAATCCACTCCCTAGTAATTTCCTGACTTGACTACTGCAATAACATACTAACTGGCCTTCCTCTCTCCCACCTCTCCCCCCTTCAATCCATTCTAAATGCCTCTGCTAGACTAATCCACCTCTCTGCGAGTCCCTTCACTGGCTCCCCATTCACAGCAGAATTAAATTAAAAATTCTCACCCTGACCTACAAAGCCCTTACCAAAGCAGCCCCCCCACCTGTCCTCACTCATCAACAAATATACTCCAGCCCATCTCCTAAGATCCAACAATGACCTGCTCCTTGCATCTTCTACCATTTCCTCCTCCCTTGCTAGACTAAAGGACTTCTCTCGTGTGGCACCAACCCTCTGGAAAAACACTTCCTCGAGCTGTCAGACTTTCCCCTAACCTCTCCTCCTTTAAATGATCCCTAAAGACCTTTTTGTTCAGGGAAGCCTATCACCAAATCAGTAACAAATGAATTCCACTTGCCTTATAGTTGCCCTCTTCTAACTCCACACTAACGTCATTATCACCGTTGCAGTCCCCACATCCTGTTTCTCACCCTCCTACCCATCTAGATTGTAAGTTCCCATGGGAACAGGGCCCTCAATTCCCCCTGTATTTGTTTGTTTAATTTTGTCCGATGTCTTATATTGTATTGTATTGTATCACTGTTGTATTTTGTGAGTTCCCACACTTTTTTTGTAGGACTTGACCCCTGTATTTATTCATGTACAAGTTATCTTTTACTTGCTGTCATGGATTTGTAATATTTTATCTAATAAAATGTCACATTTGGACAAGTGTTTGAACAATATTTTTTTAATACTAATGATTAAAAAATATGTCATTTTAAAGGTTCTTTAATGGAAATGTTAATCTTAATTATGGTATTTTAAAATATGGCTGATCTATTTTTGGCTAAAATAAGTTTTACTTTTAATATTTGTTGCCAATACATATGTAGTAGCTGTCCTTATAGGCCAGGGAACAGTCTATCACTATGAGTGATAAAATTTTGTGTGGCAAACAAATATAAAGGATACAATTACACATTAGAATAATTTCTAATAAAGTCCAAATATTTTGACAGAAGACTCTCCTATATAAGATGCGTGAAGAAAAAAAAAGAAAATACGATAGTGTCAATAATTTCAAACTCAAATACTTTGCAACAAGATCAATAACAATTACTTGGAAAAAGAGCAAAAATCTGCTCTAATTTGAATGCCTCTTATATGATTAAAGGGACAGTCTACTCCAGAATTGTTATTGTTTAAAAACATAGACAATCCCTTTAATACCCATTCCCCAGTTTTGCATACCCAACATGATTATATTAATATATGTTTCCCCTCTGTGATTACCTTGTATTTAAGCCTCTGCTGACTGCCCCCTTATTTCAGTTTTTTTTTACAGACTTTTTTTTCCAGTTCTTTAGCAAATCAGTGCCCTCTCATAAGTAACTCCCCGAGCGTGAGCACAATGTTATTAATATGGCATACATAAACTAACGGCCTCTAGCTGTAAAACCTGTCAAATGCAATGAGGTAAGAGGCGGCCTTCAAGGGCTTAGACATTAGCGAATGAGCCTACCTAGGTTTAGCTTTCAACTAAGAATAGCAAGAGAACACAGCAAATTTGAGGATAAAAGTGAACTAGAAACTTAGTTAAAATTGCATGCCCTTTCTGAATCATGAAAGTTTAATTTTAACTAGACTGTCCATTTAAAGGCTCATAGACTGCCCAGCAAGTGAGTCTTCTATGTATGAGTAGCACCCACATACAAACTTGATATAGCATATACTTCAAATGTATTCATTAATTAAAATGCATATGTTAAAAAATATATAATACATTTATAAAAATAGGTACAGGCATAAGTGCTAAGCTATCTTCACTGGGGTAAATTCTGGGGCAATAGCTGTTTGTAACAGATTTCAGGTGAAAGACTACATGCCTGTTAACCTTATCTTTTATTTATCGCTGCTCTTTCATATTCATCTGAAATATTTTTTATTTTTTTTAGTTTAATTTCTCTTCCTTAGTATTAAAAAAACCCAACATTTAAATACAGTAACTGCAAAGAAACAAATATAATACTAGAAACAATTTTATTTTTCCTTTGAATCATCACAGACACTGCTTAAGATTTTTCATCTAAATGTATAAAAGTAATATGTAAAGACTGCTAAAAATAATTGAGAAGCAATGTATGCTAGGCTGTCAGATTTATTATGGTAGGTCAATTACTGGACAAACTTCATTATGACAGTCTGGCATCTGTTTCTTTTTAATCTATAGATCAATAGAGTTTTTGTAAACCATATGCAGACTTGCAGAGATACCAGATTTTTTTTTTTAAAGCCAATATCTGTAGTTTCAAACAGTATTCAACAGGTCATGCTAGACTATATACACAAACAAAGAAAAAATAAATCAATATAAATATAAATTATGCACTTATATAGGTTTCAAAAAGATGATGTGCCTTTAATTGCTAAGCCTTGCAAAATGATACTAAACAAGTCATAAGCTTAATGATTGTTACATTTTATTTTTAGCATACTGCTTCTTATGCACCATTAGGAATGGAACAACCAGGATCAAGATGTACAAAGAAACTTGCCACGCTCAAATGAGATCTACATAGAAATAAATCACCTTTCAGAATGCATTAAATGGGAAGTTCAGGTTTATTTGCAACACCTGCTGAAAAAGGAAGTTATAACAGACTGAGCATTTATATCATTGCAAAATGTGACTATTTGTTTCTGCATATACAGTATGTATGTACCTAACAACAAATAACTTTGAAATCTGCGTAGACCATATTTTCTTTTAATTTTTTTTCATATTTTGATTCTTTGTTATATTCCTTTCAATCAACAAAACATACATAGTAGTCTAAAGTAACTAATAAACACATAGTACTTGCTTGCCACTGTTGTATAGGCTTGTCATAAAGCTCTTGAATTTGCTACCTTGTAGCACCAGTGCATTAGCTTCCTTTCCCCAGAGAAAGACCTCTTGTAACAGAAAAAAGGGGACAAAGTTGAATGGGGTGTTAGACTAAAGTATAATATTCCTTGTAAACATTATTAAAAGTGATGTATTTCGATGTAGCTGGGATTGCTGTTGTATGTAAATAATGAAACGACAAAACATTTAAACAAATCTAAAAAAAAAGATGTGCAAAATAAACAAATAAGTAATTAAATATTCCCTATTTTATGCTATGTGAATTTTTAACACTTGTAACAACTACCAGAGTATTTCTAGAGAAAGAGATACACATTTTTTTAAGACTAATGTTAGTATATAGCACCAAGCTATGAGATTTTGATTTTGCAAATTAACAATATATACTGTAACAACCAATAAGTCAAAATCTAGTCTCCTAAAATGAGGTTGTGAGCATTCTATGAAGGATACTATTTAACAATATGTAATATAAGGAAAAAAAATTAGAAAATGGATTTACCTTCATAATAAATTTAAGATGATTACTAAAAATATGAAACAAGCCACATGTGATAGAGAATAAAATTCCATTCCCTTTTTATTGAAACTAAATTCATTAGGACCAATGTTTTAAAGTTTGCTATTTATTTGGAGACACATATTGGGGAAAAAATGCTTGTTTAATGCTAACCAGTTTGATTAAACTACAGACCATGATTTCCATGTCCAAAGAGAGAGCTATGACCTTAGGGATGTCCACGTCTGTACAGGACCTTTTGCACAAGGCTAGATCTATTACTAATCCTTCCATTTTAGTTTATCCCTTCTCTGAGGTATCAGACTGAGTTGATTTCATGCAGAACATGTAGAAGCCTAAGCATATTGAAATTGATTTGGCCTCCATTTTGCTCAATAAAAAGTCTTGTATTATTCTCATAGAAAATATCACTCTGCAAGAAGCAACTCATCCTAGTAGGCTGGAATCCAAGACTTGGTTGAAGAAGTCTGGCAACGTTCCAGAAATTACTCTGCCATTTCAAGCCTCCATAGTGAGAAGCCACTATGAAATGTTCTGGTCATTCTCTAGCATAAAAGGCATAATTTGAGAATAGGACTAAGCAAATCTGCAGCTGTGGGAGAATTGATCTGGGAATCAAGAAACTCTACTATGTGAGAGAAACTAAGGCTGACTTGTCCTTGTTATTATATTTCAAGAGGGATATAGTCATACTATTGTGACAGAGGATTATGAGGATTGAGATAACAGAAGTATAATGTGTAAACACATTATTAAATTTATACCTGTAGACCATATGGGGGTCATTACTGGCTTTATCAACTTGGTGAAAATCCAAGGGTTAGAACTGACTCAAAAAAAGGCAGGTAAACTGTCAGATTTGATCTTTCTAGAGAAACTCAAGAAAAAGTATGTGAAAGGGTTCCACAGGGACCGTTAGATAGGAATCCTTTACATCCAAATGGAAGAACCATTCTCTTTTCAGAAGTGTATCACATAAAATATGGATGCCATTCAGCTTGCAGTGATTTTACACTAGAAATAAATTCAACTTGTAAAGATTGATGACTGGGTGATAGTCTCCAGATTTCTTTTTGACAACAGCTTCTTTGCAGTTTTGTATCTAACTCGGACTAGGATATATATGAAAATGGAATACGATGAGGTAGAAATACCTGCACAGGGTAAGTCACAAAAACCTTGCATTATTTGTAACATGTAACTGTCTGAAGTGATAGTGGATAACACTTAAACACTATTCTCTGTTCTGGCTAGACATTGACATCTTCTGGAATTGAGCAACCTTATTCTGGATTAAAACCTGTCAGATGCACCCTCTTCACAAGTCAAAATTATTCCTTGAGAGGTCTTGAAAAAAAAAAAATGGGTTGGGAAATTGTTCATTTTGTCTCACAGCTCATGAAAAAAATACTTCAACATACAGGACTCTTTTGACAGAGGTAGAGGCTTTATCAAAATATTTCAAATGTAAAACATATTTGTTGACAACCTGGGGTCATTGACTCTTTACAAAGAAGTGAAGGATAAGGAAACTCTGCCCTTATGTTATTTCCAGAATAATTCTAAAGGTATATGCAAACACGTTTTTGTAAAAAGTTTGTAATTTGAGGTTAATGTAATAACTTTGAATACTATGGATGCCTTAGGTCATTATGGTCAAAAAGGGGTTTACCATGGGATTGAGGTTAATATCTGGTTATAAATAAGACAGAACAGTGCAATTTTAAGATGGTATTGTAAAGGTGTGTTGGCCTCAGAGACATCAAACTTATCAGAATTAGACATGTTATTGTATTTTATTTTTTATTTTTAATTAGGAGTCTCCTGCCTTGTAATACAAATTTACAAACTACTATGCTGCCATGATAAAAATACAAATTACTTTTACTGTATACCAGTCAATGTGGATCAATGACATTCACATGAATATACTGTAATATAAAATTACATGTTTTCCATGGTGTATATATAATTATAAGAAGAAATACAAATAATTAAAGGGATAGTCTACTTTATTTTTTATTATTGTTTGAAACAGATGGATAACGCCTTTACTTCCCATTCTACAGCTTTGCATAACCAACATTTTTACATTAATGTACTTAATAACCTCTAAGTTTAGCTGTTTGTAAGCAACAGCAGGCCACCATCATCTCAGAGCTTTTTAAATCTTACACAACAGCTAGACAGTGCTAGTTTTAGTTAATGTGTGCCATATAACATTGTGTTTATTCCCATGGAGAATGATAATGGTTGTGCAAGAACCAGCACTGAATGGCTAAAATGCAAGACTGCAAATAGCACTGAGATAAGGGGAAGTCTGTAATTGCTTAGATACAGATAATCATAGATGTAAAAAAAGTATATTAATATAATAGTGTTGGTTATGCAAAACCTAGGGATGGGTAATAAAGGGATTATCTATTTTTGTAAACAATAATGATTTTCAAGTAGATTGCCCCTTTAATAATATATATATTTAACAATTAAACTATTTATTGAATGTTTAAAGTTATGCCATGTGTTTATCAAACTTAAGTATTCTTCCAGCTGCATGCTGAAGTTAAAGGGTATAGGGACCAGATTCAATCTTTTTTCTGTGTCTGAGCTTGAAAATTGATCTCATTCTTTTTGATTTTCTGAGTGATGATAAGTCGCAAGCTCAAAGAGGCATGTGAGCTCCATTACTATCAATTCACAGTGCATTAATCAGGAATGGGGAATGTCATTTAGAAAAAAAAATATATTTATTTTATTGGTAAATGACTAAAAATAGTTGACCAGATATTCTGATGAGACTTTCTCCCCACTAAGGGCTAGCTTACAAGTGGAGAACAAAAATGTTAGCCCTTATGAGCTCTAACTCCGCTCAAAGAAAATCGACAGTGATCCTATGTTTGCGCTGGTATTACAAGTTGAAAGTAAAATGTTATTGCGCTAGAGGTCAGATACCTCAGAGATATAAAATGTATATTTATATTATACTTTATTCTATTAAGTGTGCAATAGTATTATGTCTAAAATAACAAACAGTGTATATACCTTAATTAAAAAGTACTTTATTGCTAAACCATCATCTGAGCCTTCAGTGAGTGTGTATATATGAGTATTTATGTATTTATGTGTGTATACATGTTGGAAAAATGGCGCAGATAGACTTGCTTGACACAGGTTTGCCACAAACCTTCAATTTGTAAAAAGAACAATATCTTCAAAGTGCAATAAAATGAGGTACGCAAAAATCAGATATATGTTTTTTTTTTTTTAACAAAACAAATATCCGAATGGTTGCACCAATGGATTTTAAAGAAAAAAATACTCACAAAATGTGTCAGCATTCATTTGTTTCCAGGGGTTAATAGTTACCTTCAGTATGCTGGAGATCAGCGCTAACACGGTCCTTATCTTTACAGAGTTCTGGCCGCACCACCAGGAGGCTTAGGGTAGTTACTCCTAGGGCCTGCACTAAAAGAGAATGATATACTGCAGGACCTTGGGAGCAGGCCCTTTTTAAGCCTCCTATTAGTGCAGCTGGGGCCCGCTGAAGGTAAGTGTAGCTTTTAAACATTTACATTTGTTTAACAAAAACTAATGTAAATGTTTAATGAATATTCAGCATTTATTTTATTTTAAACTAAATGAATACTGAATAGTGCAGAAAATGAATAAACAGGGAACAAGTTTCCCCAAAAATTTGTTATGAAAAATTCATACCAAATTAATTTTTGGCAGCTGTATGTCTGCAAATCCCATAGGGAAAATTACAAAACAAAATTATTAACAAAAAACATAGAAAGTCTGGCACTCTCCTGCAAGCACACAGCTAGAGTAAAGCCCATGCAAAACTCACAGCCCTGGGTGCTCACCAGCACTCATCGACAGCTGTACAGGAAAATCAACTGCACTCTCAAAATAGACTGGATATACATCCTATAAACCTGCAAAAGTCACAGCCCTGGGTGCTCACCAGCACTCACAGACAGCTGCACAGCTTTCAGAGACTCTAGCAGTTAACACCAGACAATCCTGGGTGCAAAGTCCATAGGGAATATTATTTAAAAAAAAAATATTAACACAACACATAGAAAGTCTTGCACATTTGCTAGCACAGAACTAGATTAAAAGTAAAATGGAAGAGCTAGTTAAAGCATTTGGTCAAAAGGTGATAGACTCATAACTATGTGAAGGTCTCTTCATCCCTAGGTTCTTAACCTACAGTCACACAATACACTTCTTCAACTGAACACACTGAGATACAAACAAGTGCTCATGGACAGCTGTACAGCTTTCTGGGACTCAGGCAGTTAAACACAGACTAAGGGGCCGATTTATGAAAGTGCGAGCGGACATGATACAATGTAGCGTATCATGTCTGCCTCACATCAATAAATGCTGACAGCATATGCCGTCGGCATTTATCATTGCACAAGCAGTTCTTGTGAACTGCTTGTGCAATTGCACCCCCTGCAGATTTGAGGCCAATCTGCTGCTAGCGGGGGGTGTCAATCAGCCCGATTGTATAGGATCAGGCGGATTGATGTCCACAGCTTCAGAGCAGGCGGACAAGTTATGGAGCAGCAGTCTTTAGAACGCTGCTTCTTAACTGCTGTTTCTGGTGAGCCATTCGGAGCTTGATAATTTGACCCCATAGGGAAAATTATTAACATAACGCATAGAAAGTCTGTCACTCTCTTGCAAGCACACAGCTAGATTAAAAGCAAAGTGGAAGAGTTAGTTACAGCATTTAACCAAATGGCCAAGGACCACATAAATGTCTATTCCTCTCTAGGTCCCTGACCTACAACCACACAATGCATGGTTTTGACCAAACACACTGACATACAAATAAGGGTGACACAGGTCCTTTGTAGTTTTCCTAGACATATACAAAACACCAAAATGCACAGCAGTCTCAAATCAGACTGGGTACACACCTCTGACCATGCAAAACTAACAGGCATGAATGCTCACCAGCACTCACAGACAGCTGCACAGCTTTCAGAAACTCAGGCAGTTAACCCCAGACAAGCCTGGATGTAAAGCCCATAGGGAAAATTACAAAAAACAATTATTAACACAACACATAGAACGTCTGGCACTCTCTTGGAAGCACACAGCTATATTTAAAGCAAAAGGAAAGAGTTAGTTAGCTAGAAAGAGTTTAGCTTACTTTTACATCTGCTTTTCACATTGTACATTGTGATGTGCAGTAAAATTCATGTCACATCATGCTCAAGCGCTGAGGGTGTACTAAGTTGATGGTGCAAAAATAGTTGAGTTCTTCACAGCAGTATTTATGATAGCACTCAAGTTCAACAGTTAAAAAGTACCTGTAAAAGGAGCAGAATGAGTGTTTTAACAGTGCTCCCTGTGCTATCTATTAAAAGTATAGGGTGCACTAAAATGTTTTGGCCTCATTAAGATGCTTTGGTTAAAATATTAAATCATCCACTTGTAACACCAGATGGAGCAAAATTGTGCAAGGTCAAGCAAAAGATAACACATTCTGTGCTATTGATGGCTCTCCACTTGTAATATAGCCCCAAATGTTTGGCATATGAGTTGATATGTGATATATTCCTCTCAATAACAGTTGCAGAAGGTTTAGATGCAATCTCTACATTAATAATAGTGAAGAAATAGCAGTAAATGATCTGCTCTTATATAACACATTTACATACAGATCTGAACACTCATAATGATAAGAGTCTAAAGTCTAGAAGGAAATCTCAATGATAAAAATCTTTTAAAATAGCTAATAATATTCATTCTTCATTTACACAAATGTAAAAAAAATTCCATAAAAGGAAATGCAAAGAATGCTGATTAGAAAAATGCAGAAGAATTAATCAAAGAAATTCAAAATTACTTGTATGATTATATTTATAATAAATAAGGGTTAACCTGTGTGTTGCTGATATGTTGTTCAGACACTCATTGTTCATCATATTAATAGAATAGTAGATGCAGAAAGATTTAATCTGTTACATATCATTGAGTTTATATTGAACAATGTCCCATAGCTCCCTTATACAGCACATTACTTAAATGGATACCAATTGTAGCAGCGCTGCTGCTTTTTTCACTGCTCCTCAAAGCATTATCACTTGATTTATTTAATAAATCTGAAGCCTGAAATTCTCAGCAATGCTGTTTCCATTGGAATGCTTCCATGCTGTGTTTGGTGAAGTGCTAAGTAATTTGCTTTTAGTAGAGGCATATAGCATTTAGTACCACAATGTATATTTAACAGAACGATGAAAAACGTTTCTTTTTTCCCACTGTTAACAGTGATCATCCTGATTGTCTGCTTAACTTTTATACCCCTGGGGTTTAAGACCAATTTCCCATTTACACTCATTCTTTTTATGCAACTTACTGTTTGTTGTAGCTTGTAAATGCTTTAGTCTGGGTAATATAAATATATTGTACTTAATAAAGGGTTTACTAAGCATTGAAAGTGTTTCAATTTTGGTTTATATTAAGAAAATTCCATGTTAGCAATAATAAAATATATAATATTATCTGTCTTATGACTGCAGTACTTGTGGGTAAATATTTCAGTGTGAAACCAAACTTTGCAAAAAAGTTAGCAATTTTTTTATATGTTTGTATTTGACGGCCAAATAGAGACATGACATACACTAAAATGGGCAAAGATCGATACTATAGGTTATCTACTTTAGAGTGAATGTTAAGTCAGTCTTCCCTGAGAACGCCACATGAGCAATGAAAAATAGTTGAACTTTAATTCACCATTTTACATGGAAGACTACATTTTCGCCTAAAATTATCTTTTTATTTGATAGATCCCACTACAATTCCTTTGCCCACCATCTTAGCTATTTGAGTGACACATTTTGATCCTTTATTTTCCCAATCATTGATTCCCCCCCCCCCCCCCCCCCGGGGCGTTCAACCCCTTTTTCCATACGTCACACTCTCCTAATGCACATGAGGTTAAGCCGATATTTTCAACTCAACGTTCAAGCGTCGTGCATGCGCACTAACCCGATTTTCTGAAATAGGTAAATATACATAGATCATCTTTAGCAAGGTAAGTAACGATCAGAGCAGCTCTTATTGAAAAATCAATTTTAACATCTTGTAATAAATTCTGACAATGGAAATTCAAAGTTATTAATATTTTATAAATGAAATTAAAAATAAAGATTATTTATTATGGAATACTTTATAAAAGAATATAATTATTTTTGTAATTTAATAAAATTTAATATTTACAGAACCAAAAGACTTTTATTTTAAATTTTATTGTATTCATTGACTGAATACTATGTAGCTAGTCTACGAAATTGGCTTTGAACACATGCGCAGTTGAAGATCTCCACGGGAGCACACTTGAAGGATACATATGGAGCGGGTGGGACCACTCTATACATCACACTGTGGAGAAGTAATAAGTAGCGGCTGGGAGGAGTTGGGCTTCAGAGCGGAATCAAGTTTGTAATATAAATATATACATAATCAATTATTTTTAAAAAAAAAATGTGGCGGTTTAACTAAGACTTAAAACAAGGAAAATTGACATTCACTTTAAATATATATATATATATATATATATATATATATATACACTGTATATAGTTTTCACAGGTAAATAATAAAAAAAAACAAAGGGGGCAATTTATCAAGTGCATACGCTGTCGGCATTTAACATCGCACAAGCTTTTCTTGTGAAATGCTTGTGCAATGCAACCCCCTGCACATTCACAGCCAATAGGCCGCTAGCAGGGGGTGTCAATCTTATGACCGCTGCTTCTTAACTTACGTTTCAGGCGAACCTGAAACTTCAGGGGTAGAAAGCAGCATCCACTGCTTGTTAAATCCACCTCAAAGGCTCTATTTCTGTTTAAACTGAATGATAGAAAAAATACTAAAAATGCTCCAGTACTTTGGGCAAATTTCTGGTAGCGAAGGGATAAAAGGAAAATAAGGGAAGTTAAAACCTTATACAATTTTTGTGCATTTGTAAAACGTTATCAGAAAGTAAACTGGGTGGAAACAAAGAAACTAATAACACTTTACATTAGCTGAATTATTTTATTATTGTTATTATTATTATTAATAATAATAATCATGTCATCAGAAAACTGTCTTACAACATAGTAATAAAAACACATTCTGATGCAATAAAAGAAAATGGTATGCATAAGGTCTATGTTACCACCACACTGCATGCAGAATCTAGCAAAATACAAACAAAACAAAACAAAAACGGTGGAAAACAATTACATTTATATATACATTAATATTCAAAAGTCTACCTAGGTGGTCTATTGTATTTTCAGATACCCAGTGCTTACTTTAATCCTCACTTTGCTTTTGTGTTGTTTTTTTCTGCTAAAGAACACATGGAGTATGAACTTAAAAACAGACCTAACTGTATATATATTTCTGTATACATTTTGGCAAGTTATTAATCAATCTAAAAATAACTATTCTTCTGTAGCTATAGCTAGGATATATAAACAAATAGAGCAAACTGATAATATACACTTTTAATTGTGGCTTACCACATAATCTGTTACCACTTTACACAATTTTTATCAAATAATACATTTTCTTCAAAGCACAGCTGAAAGGATGAAGTAACAGAGATAACTGGTGTATTGTTAATGGTTTAGCAGATAAATAGTTACTGGGGGGAATTGAAGAGTTGTTTTTTTTATATATTTTTGTAGGACTTACAAATCCATTCCTATTGTATTCTCTTTAGAAATGTTGGTTGCCATCATTGTTTTAGAGTAACTTTGTATTGCAATAACTCCACCAATACTTTGTTAGCATTTGACAGAAATATATCAGTTCATTAGAAAACCTCTTTTGAGTAGCTTTTTGAATGATTTATGCAGTTTTCTATTTTAACAGCTTACTTCTAAAAAATTATTTTGGCATTTTAAAATAGATTTAAAGGGAAATCATCTAGGCCAGTAAGATGGAGAGTAATGAGTAGGGCCAAGTCTGTGAAATGGATTAGTATAATGTAATAATGTTGAATGTCTAAAGTGTAGCCTGTTTCTGGGTCTGTAAGAGTGAGCAAAATGAAATGTGCTCTACCAGCGCTATGGTCTTTATTGTGAAAGGTAGAATGGATGTGCTCCAGCTTGTAGTAGAGTCTGGCTCAATGTAAGGAAGATGTGTAGATATTTGTGCCATGTCTCTTGGCCATGATGTGGCATGTCTTTTGGCAATGAAAAAGAGACCCAAACTGGGGTAGAGCGCTGACTGCCAGATCAAATAGGCCTACAAGGCTTAGATACACAAAAATACTTGGCATACATAAAACGAGAGACATTTAACCAGGGAAGGAACAAACATATAGTTGCTTGTCCATTGGCTACTCACTACCTCAGTAACAGTCACTTTTTGTAAAGTATGTACCTTTCATGGAGATAAAGTTACCTTCTGTATATTAGTCTGGACCTCCCTAAAAAGGGCAGTCTAGCTCTGAGATAACATGCAATCCCTCTCTGCACTAGAGATATGGAAACCCCAGATGTATGTTTTGTCCTTTTGTGGGCCTTGTCAGGAAGGTTCAGCTATACTCCTCTAGGCACAGTGAGCAATGGGTCCACATCTTGTTTCCAAACCTCAATTGTAGGAAACCTAATTTCCAAGGGTCATAATTAGTATAAACAAATTATTATTATTATTATTATTATCATCGGTTATTTGTAGAGCGCCAACAGATTTGGCAGCGCAGCACAAATCCATAATAGCTTTTCCAGTGGCTAAGAGCTGCCTCTTTTTGCCCTAAATGTGCCTTTCTGATAAGAATAAATAAGTTTTTTTTTAATAGCAAACTCTAACAGATTGGAAAGGGGACATATAGCAAAAATGTTGCTCAAATGAAAGCAGATATGTGTTTTCCCATTAAAGAGGCATGTAAAATAACAGAATGAGACCTAGTATAAATGCTTTTATAACCGCAATTATCAAATAAAGAGGAAGAGAAATATACCATTAATGAAGAAGACAGTAATTATATTGGATACAGTCTTTGTAGAGAAATAGTTACTTAGATAATTTAATTAAAGAATCAGTAAATGCAGGAGGTAGCCAAGAAAACTGAATGTAACAGAGAAGTAAATGAACACCCATAGGGGCATATTTATCAAAGTGCCAATCTCCGTGCCTTTGCCAGCATCAATACGCTCGCCAGGAATATATGATCCCCTTATTTATAAACAAAAAACCTTAAAAACATGCACGTGAAGTACGGCACGATGAGCACCGTAGTGTTGTTAACTAACAGTCATCGATGTTGCGGTTATTCAGGTTTATCCCAACTTTATTTATACCATTTCATTACTGTCCATGAACACGCATATTTCTCTAATATTTTATTTTTCATCTGTTAATGCCCAAGAAATAGATTTATACCTCAAAAAACAATATCTCATATAAAGTTATTTTTAAATGTATTTGTTATATGATGCTTTCATATTACTGAATGTGTATTTGTATTTCTAGAAGTCATGATATGCGTTTATCTCTTTTTTTTTTCTAAATGATTATTAATGCTAGAATTTGTACATATATCTTTGCACATACTTGTATATTTGTATATATATATATATATATATATATATATATATATATATATATATATATATATATATATATATATATAAATAAAACCTGTATTCCAATCCTCAAATATTTGAGTGAGCAGCCACCAGTGTGCTATATCAAAGATATACAAAACAGTAAGATAGCTCTCACTGGGTTCAAAATAAAACTTAGCTCTTATTGTAGAACCTTTATCAAATGGTTCAAACAGTTCCTTCAGGCAGATGACAGAGCCTGACATCCATAGAGAAAAACAAGTTAAAAACTATGGGACAATGCAGTTTTATGTACTTTCTATCTAGCTTGATTGCAAACTTAGTTCCACTGTGTGTGTGCACGTTCGTGTGCACGTCACTAAGGCCACGCCTCTTCCAGATTCGTAGTATGCTGTCATAGGTGCAACCAGCACCATCAAAGCTGAAATCCTTGGTAACGGAGCTGAGTGTAGCACATGGCTAATTAGCATATTCACTGCTGTGTGACGTATCAGGCTAGGAGAAGCGTCTCTATGCAGATCTGCAAAAGTCCTATATCGATGTTAAAAGCATAGCACTGTTTGCAGAGGACACACTGAATCCTTGAATAGAACATGTTTCATGTGAGGCTAGAAATGATACGTAGTATGCTGCTGGTTTGGAGGGTTTGCTTAAACATTTACTATAGACATGCAATAAATATTAGAATCTCATACGCCACAGATCGTACATGCCAATCAGATATGACAAATGACATTGATCTGATACAGAGGAATAGGCATTAGTTAGAGACCAAAAAGCATCAGACCAGCATTGTATATGACTGGTAGTATTGTGCAGTCCAATTTCTGTGAACTATGTCTTTATCCTATAAAGGGGCCATAGTCAAGTTGTATGTTAAGTCCCCTGGTCTCCACAGTGTCTAGAGTGAAAATCCATTTGGTTTCTCGTTGAAGTAGGATTCTGCCACGATCACCTCCCCTGGTTAGAGGTGGTATGTGGTCTATGATCATGGTCCTCAAACTAGAGACACTATGTTTCAGTTGTGCAAAGTGGCGTGCCACTGGTTGATCTGAAGTACCCTTTTTAATGGCATCCCTAATGGCGTGTCTATGATTAGCCATTCTTTCACGGAAAGTTGCGATGTTTTTCCCTACATAGACAAGGGAGCATGGACAAATCAGGATATAGACCACATAGGTGCTGCTGTATGTGACTCTGTGTTGTATCCTATAGCGATTGTTGCAATGTGGGTGTTGAAAGGTGGGACCATCTGCATCCCATTACAGGTGATACAGTCTCCGCATCTGAAGCATCCTTTCTTGGTGGATTTGAGCCATGTATCCTTTTTATAGGAGTCCTTCGGGTCAGTCTTGACCAGGATATCCCGTATATTCCTGGCACGTCTATATGCCATACGGGGAGGATTAAGTCTCCAATTCGATAGGCTCTTGTCAGTCTGTAGAATGTCCCATCGATTACGAACTGCTTTCGAAACACAGTGAGGATCTGGAGCGAATGTCGTGATGAAGTTCAAGTCAGTAGTAGGGGTTTGTTTCAGTGCCTTGGTCTGTGTCAAAAGTGTATTTTGAGATTGACCATTCAATCATTGTCTAGCTGTGTCAATGTCTTTTTTTGCATATCCTCTAGCTTGTAATTTAGTACACGTTATCCAACTGGGTATGGAGGATGGTAGAATCAGAATTTTTGCGAACTACTCTCGTTAACTGAGCGGCGATAATACCCAATTTTTGGTGGTCAGGATGGCAACTAGTAGATAAGAGAAGCGAGTTTCTGTCTGTAGGTTTGGTATATAGCGAGGTGCCAAACATAAATGACCTTTCTGTGGGGACCTTAAAAATATTGAGGTCCTGGAGGTGTACACTTTGCATACTACATTCCATTTTAAATTTAATAGGTGAATCAATATGGTTCAACTCAAATACCCACTCTTGAAGGTGTGCTAAGCTCCCTTTCCAAACGAAAAACAGATCATCTATGTAGCAAGTATAAAAGAAAATACATGGATGTGTTAGAGGTTTCATGATGGTAGACTCATAACCCAGCATAAATAGATTGGCATATACAGTGGCCATATTAGACCCCATGGCTGTACCAGACAACTGAAGATAAAAGTTATTTTCAAATTTAAAATAATTTTTCTTCAAACAATGTTCCATGAGCTCTATGATGAACTCTAGTGGTGGACCTATATAGTCAGGAGAATCCCCCACAATGGTTCTGATAGTGTCTAATCCTAACTCATGGGGAATGACAGTATACAAACTGTCAACGTCCATAGTGACTAGTATATCATCAGACTGTAGGCAAGTATGTTTGTGTAGTTTGTGAATCAAAGCAGTGGTGTCCTGTATATATGAAAAAGAGTTGCGTATCACTGGCTGTAAATGAAAATCAATGAATTCCGCAATGCCCGAAAAAATTGACCCCCTGGCAGACTCGATGGGTCTGCCAGGCGGGTTGTTTAAACTCTTGTGTATCTTAGGAAGTAGATACAAAAATGGTATCTTGGGATAAGATATAGACATGTAATTGTATTTGTTCTCATTAATGTACTGCATTTGTAGACCACGAGATAGAGATAGGTCTATCAATTTCTTATATTTAACTGTAGGATTGGTATCAAGCTTCATGTAAGTATATGTGTCACACAATTATCTCATGGCCTTTCTTTTGTAGTCACAATAAACTTGGACCACTATGGCCCCACCCTTGTCATCCGGGCGTATAATAATGTTATGGTCATTGGACAAGGTGGTCAGGGCTTTATAGTCATTAAGTGGAAGATTAGAGAAAGTATGTGTATTATCATTGTTTGTACAACCATTGCATATTAGCAGAGTGAAACTTTTAATAGAAGGATTGGTAGTCTGAGGATCAAATTTTGATGGTGGCTTAAATCTATTATTACTGGGTATAGGTCTATCATGTTTAAAAACTTCCTTAATATTTAATGTTCTCTGAAATTTATGTATATCAACAGAGGTTTGAAAATGATCACATTTGGTTGTAGGGATGAAGGACAGACCCCTGTTATGGAGGTGATTCTCACTAGCAGTTAGTGGTCTTGTGCTTAGATTATATAATCTGCCAGTCATTTCTTTACCACATTTGTCTTTTTCTTTGTGCCCCCCCCCCCCCCATCTAATGTGGGGCCTTCCCCATTATTTGACTGTGTGTATGAAGGTTTAAACGCAGATTTAGTTGTATCCCTGTTGTCATTCTGTGCATTGATCACACCCCCATCTGAGGAGTCCCAACCACTAGTATCAATAGTGTCTACTGGTGTTTTGTGTCTGTATGTTCGCTGTCTAGGTCTAAATGGTCTATTAGTGTCATCTTTACCATAAAGCCATTTGTAAATGCGTTTCTCACGGTAGTCATTCTCTACTGTATTGTTTCCTGTTTTTGAAGTTGAGTAGTTCATTATGATATTCGGTGACTAAGCCTTCTAGTTTTGTCACCCAGTCTTCAGTTTTATCATCAATTAATACTTGGTAACCACTGACTTTAATGATATCTATCTCGCCCTGCATTTTCTTTTCTAGGCAGCTAACTTCTTCTATGGTGAGTAATATAAGATCATAGGAACACTTGTTAAGAATACAGCACCACTTTCTGCAAAATTCAGGGTTTGATCTTCCTAATGTAGGTACATTACTGACCCTAAATCCCCTAGGACAGAGCTTTCCAAACTTTTCATGTTGGTGACACACTTTTTAGACCTACATCATTTTGTGACACAGTAATTCAGCTGTACTAGCAAACAGGAGGTTAACCTAACTAGTTTTAAGAGATACGGACACATACATGCATTATATAATAATGAAATGTATTTACAAGTAACAGTATGTTTGTGCAAGAATTAAAAAAAGTTTAATAACACCAATAGCTACTTACTATTTTAATGTGATGTATGAGGTTGATGGGATGAACACAATGTCTGAATATTTGGTGGAATATTGGATAAAGACACTCGCATTTCATCATCACGCTTTTTTAAGTTTCCACTTCCTATCCATATATCAAGAGCTAGAGCAGCAATGCATTTCTGGGAGCTAGCTGTAAAAAAAAACCCACTGACTTCTGACTTCAGCTCAGCGTTTAAGCTGTCGCCCTCAGAGCTCGGTGAGTCCGATTGACTACTGCCCGCGCTGCAAACACACTGCTGTCCCACTTAATGACTATACATGCAGTCACAAGCCAATTAAGGAGACTACACATGCAGTCAGGAACCAATGTGCTGCTAAAGCCGCCAATGGGAATAGTTTCAGTTCCCACTAAGCTGCGCCAATTGGTTAAGATGATCTGTGACCCACAAGGTATCAATCATGTGTCAACCATGTGATATGCATAGCAGGCAGGTGGAAAGTAAGAAACTAAAAAAATAAATTGAAAAAAATTTGTGCTGAAGCAGGGACACACCTACACACTGCTGCCGACACACTAGTGTGTCCCGACACACAGTTTGGAAAGCACTGCCCTAGGAATATATTTGTTTTATGGTAGTTAGAGAGATAGACAGCATGTAGATTGTAATCTACTTTGCATTTCCTTAAGTTTAAAAGCTTATGGTATATGTTAATGGTTTACGGACATCTGTGGTAGCATGTATTTTATCTACATCCTCCTCAGTGAAGACAAATATGTCTGTGTTAACATTATCATCATTACAATCATAAATTTCTGTTGCATTAGTAGCCATCAGTGTTCTTGTGTCCATTGCAAACAAACAGTGCAAGATCAATTAAAAACAAGTCAAATCCAAAAAAGATGTCAGAAAGTGCCAGAGCCTTAAATATACAGATAATATGCAGCTGCAGGTTTTTTCAAAAAATATATAGCAACAGTTTAGGGTGCACAAAGTCCACAGTTCATATAAAACTTGGTAAATAAAGACCTGCACTCCAATCCTCAAATATTTGAGTGAGCAGCCACCAGTATGCTATATCAAAGATATACAAAACAGTCACTTAGTAAGATAGCACTCACTGGGTTAAAAATTAAACTTAGCTCTTATTGTAGAATTTTCAAAGATTAAAATGATCCCATGACATTTCGGTGCCAACCAGCACCTTTATCAAATGGTTCAAACAGTTCCTTCAGGCAGATGACAGAGCCTGACATCCACAGAGAAAAAGCCAGTGATACACTACTCTTTTCATATATACAGGACACCACCACTTTGATTCACAAACTACACAAACATACTTGCCTACAGTCTGATGATATACTAGTCACTATGGATGTTGACAGTTTATATACTGTCATTCCCCATGAGTTAGGATTAGACACCAGAACCATTGTGGGAGATTCTCCTGACTATATAGGTCCACCACTAGAGTTCATCATAGAGCTCATGGAACATTGTTTGAAGAAAAATTATTTTAAATTTGAAAATAACTTTTATCTTCAGTTGTCTGGTACGGCCATGGGGTCTAATATGGCCCCTGTATATGCCAATCTATTTATGCTGGGTTATGAGTCTACCATCATGAAACCTCTAACACATCCATGTATTTCCTTTTATACTCGCTGCATAGATTATCTGTTTTTCGTTTGGACAGGGAGCTTAGCACACCTTCAAGAGTGGGTATTTGAGTTGAACCATATTGATTCACCTATTAAATTTAAAATGGAATGTAGTATGCAAAGTGTACACCTCCAGGACCTCAATATTTTTAAGGTCCCCACAGAAAGGTCATTTATGTTTGGCACCTCGCTATATACCAAACCTACAGACAGAAACTCTCTTCTCTTATCTACTAGTTGCCATCCTGACCACCAAAAATTGGGTATTATTGCCTCTCAGTTAATGAGAGTAGTTTGCAACAATTCTGATTCTACCATCCTCCATACTCAGTTGGATGACATGTGTACTAAATTACAAGCTAGAGGATACGCAAAAAAAGACATTGACACAGCTAGACAATGATTGAATGGTCAATCTCAAAATACACTTTTTGCACAGACCAAGGCACTGAAACAGACCCCTACTTCTGACTTGAACTTCATCACAACATTCGCTCCGGATCATCCCTGTGTTTCTAAAGCAGTTCGTAATTGATGGGACATTCTACAGACTGACAAGAGCCTATCAAATTGGAGACTTAATCCTCCCTGTATGGCATATAAACGTCCCAGTAATATACGGGATATCCTGATAGACTGACCCGAAGGACTCCTATCAAAAGGATACATGGCTCAAATCCACCAATAAAGGATGCTTCAGATGTGGAGACTGTATCACCTGTAATGGGATGCAGATGGGTCCCACCTTTCAAAACCCACATTGCAACAATCGCTATAGGATACAACACAGAGTCACATTCAGCAGCACCTATGTGGTCTATATCCTGATTTGTCCGTGCACCCTTGTCTATGTAGGGAAAACCATCAGAACTTTCCTTGAAAGAATGGCTAATCATAGACACGCCATTAAAAAGGGCACTTCAGATCAACCAGTGGCACGCCACTTTGCACAACTGAAACATAGTGTCTCTAGTTTGAGGACCATGATCATAGACCACATACCACCTCTACCCAGGGGAGGTGATCGTGGCAGAATCCTACTTCAACAAGAAGCCAAATAGATTTACACCCTAGACACTGTGGAGCCCAGGTGACTTAACATACAACTTAACTATGGCCCCTTTATAGGATAAAGACATAGTTCAAATAAATTGGACTGCACAATACTACCAGTCATATAGAGTGCCGGTCTGATGCTTCTTGGTCTCTAACTAATGCCTATTCCTCTGTATCAGATCAATGTAATTTCTCATATCTGATTGGCATGTATGATCTGTGGCGTATGAGATTCTAATATTTATTGCATATTAAATGTTTAAGCATACCCTCCAAACCAGCAGCATACTACGTATCATTTCTAGCCTCACATGAAACATGTTCTATTCAAGGATTGATTGTGTCCTCTGCAAACAGTGCTATGCTTTTAACATCGATATGGGACTTTTACATCAGCTTTGATGGTGCTGGTTGCACCTATGACACCTATGAATCTGGAAGGGGCGTGGCCTTAGTGACGTTTTTCTCTGTGGATGTCAGGCTCTGTCATCTGCCTGAAGGAACTGTTTGAACCATTTGATAAAGGTGCTGGTTGGCAACGAAACGTCATGGGATCGTTTTAATCTTTGATAATTCTACAATAAGAGCTATGTTTTATTTTTAACCCAGTGAGTGCTATCTTACTAAGTGATTGTTACATATATATATATATATATATATATATATATATATGTGTGTGTGTGTGTGTGTGTGTGTGTGTGTGTTATGTTTGAAATATTTTGCAAACATATTTACATGTCCCTAAGTTCCTTTTTTTGTTCTAAACAATGTTGTCTGTCATATCTCTGTGTTTATTTATACCACTATATGTTATATTGCAAATATAACATGTAATCAGGGTATCATGTGTATTTATTTGCAATCAATGGATATTTTAAGAGCTGGGACAGTTTTCTCTCTGCAGCTGTGTAACCCCTCCTGATTGCAATCTATTTTTAAAAAACACTCCTACACAGGTGTTATAAAATGGGCTGGCATATAAGATGACATTTCTTACTGAAAAAGAAATTCAAGAGAAGGAAGAAAAACACTGAAAATAGCATGACAGTAAAGAGGTGATTTTAATTTCTGCTGTATCTGAATCATGACAGTTTAATGTTAGGTCGGCTATCCCTTTGAGCTATCAGCTTAATATTATATTGAATTAAACATCAATTCGAATTTTAAAATCCTTGTCTAATATATTACACTGTGTGTCCTAATGTCAGCATCAATGTTTATCTTTAATACTAATTTCACATATACATACTTTTCAAAGTATAATACACAATGTAACAAATGGCACTTACAAGTTCTGATGAGTGATCAATGGCACAAGTATCGAGCAATTTGATTTGTTAGTGAAAGTTTATAAATGTATATTTGAATCATATTGGCTGATGCCATAAATCATGTGATTATGCATATTCCAATCAAAAGTGGTTGAAAAATTCACTAGTGTGTGGGTTGTTTATGAATTGGTGCAAAAAGTGTTGTGTCAAAATTGGTGCGAAGTGGAGAGTGTGACTTGTATTACATGGCTTAAACATGGTGAACATAGATTTTTCACAAAAAATAAAAAGGAAGTTAGCTATATTATGTTGTTTATTTATTTAATTTGTATCTCTCTATCTATTAGTTTGACAAATTTGTAGAAATAATATTGTCCTCTTGCTTTGTAATGAGAGACAAATTTGTAGCATAATCCATAAGTAGTAATGTATTTTTCATTTTTATCCCTATATCTACTAGTGAACCAAATGTGGACCAATAATTAGAAAGGGTATACAATTTTAATAGAGTTTCTAATTTACTTTTATTATGTAATATACTTCATTCTCTTGCAGCATCGAACATAAGCTTTCTGTGTTTTCAGACTTCCATTGAGTTCTATGGCATCCGCAACCTCAAGGGTGGCAGATTGAAAACTAGGTACGCTGCGTCAGAATACACGCATACACGCGAGCGTACCTGTTAAATGTTTGATACATTTGGAAAGGGTCAAATAGAGTTGAATCTGAATTTGAAACATCGATCTGTGTTGGATTAAGATCGCGGAATCGTATATTAAATCACAAATTTCAACATTTGCTGATCTTTAAACTTTGATAAGTACAGCGGATCAATCTCCCTCGACAAATACAACACGGAATTCAAGCGTATTTTCAGTTGACACTTTGATAAATATGCCCCATAGTGAAAATTGTACTTTGAGTCAATGGTGTGAAATGTGTCTGCCATTCATAGCATCCCTTCACAGTATTTTGAAATGCTGAATTTAGATTGGTGGTAGAGTGAAATAGAATGTTTCCTCTTTATCTGTCTCCCTTCATTCTAGCACATTTCTTTTTCCTTCCCCATTTTCCCTATCACCTCTAAAATATTTTTTTCTCTCCATGTCTTCTAAATCTCTCTTCTTTTATGTGACTCTTATTTCATAATATCATTAACTGAGCGCTATACTTTTAAATTTAACAACTTAAAGGGACAGTCTAGGCCAAAATAAACTTTCATGATTCAGATAGAGCATGTCATTTTAAACAATTTTCCAATTTACTTTTATCACCAATTTTGCTTTGTTCTTTTGGTATTCTTAGTTGAAAGCTTAACCTAGGAGGTTCATATGCTAATTTCTTAGACCTTGAAGCCCACCTCTTTCAGAATGCATTTTAACAGTTTTTCACCACTAGAGGGTGTTAGTTCACATATTTAATTTAGATAACACTGTGCTTGTGCACGTGAAGTTATCTGGGAGCAGGCACTGATTGGCTAGACTGCAAGTCTGTCAAAAGAACTGAAAAAAGGGGCAGTTTGCAGAGGCTTAGATACAAGATAATCACAGAGGTTAAAAGTATATTATTATAACTGTGTTGGTTATGCAAAACTGGGAAATGGGTAATAAAGGGATTATCTATCTTTTAAAACAATAAAAATTCTGGTGTAGACTGTCCCTTTAAGTGAGATTGGTCTGCATCAATTACATTATTATATTAATTACAATAGTGTAAGACAAATGATGTTATGCTCTATGGTGAAATGTAAATTTAAAACACCACTTGTCTCTGTATAACAATCAACAATAGTAGAGAAAATAGTTACTCTCTTTTGGAAGGATTTTCCAAATACATAATATATAGAAATATTCACATCAAATGTATTGTGAGAGGCTTCATGCATTGTGTCACTCTGGATGTTCCTTACCAAACAACCTTGGCTTCACATAAGCAATCCTTCAATTCACAGGAGATTGTAATTGTTATACACAATGGGCAAATGAAATTTCCACCAAGTGCTAAAACTGACAAGGGATTTATTAGATAACATTCCATGATTAATTAGGGGCTGCCATTTTCATCTCTGTTTCTCACTATTTAAATTGCTTCATAATGTATTTGCAATTATATGTGGCTTGTTTTACTCAAAAATAATTAAACAAGCAGATGCATACATGTGGTTTGCCTTGCATTTAAGGGCATATCTCTCATCAAGCCTTCCCTGATCTTCTATCCTAGTAAATGGTACTTGAAGAAATATGTTATACATGATTAACATAGATTACATTATATAGTGTATGTGTTTGAAAACCACATATGGTTTGCCATTCCTTTTTTCTGACACACATGTAAAAAGGTATCAACTGCATTAATTAAAGTTAAGCTAAATTACTGCATAAAAATGAATATATATATATATATCTAACCAATTACCTAGTAAACCTTTGGGTAAAATTTCCTGCTGTGAAATACAATTTTTTAAAGTATAATATTTTTGTTTAGGGTTTATAATCTGTTTATATAGTAAAGTAAAAGCTTAAAAGGCCATAATAGGGAAAAAATCACATGCTCTAATTGGTTAGGGCATGTAATTTTAAGCCTTGCAACCTTGCCTTACTATGGCGGACTGATTTTTTTTTTTTTTTTTGCTCGAGCGCTAACTGCTCTCAAGTTAAAAAATTAGCACAATCAGATTAGCATGGGTCCTAAAAGTTGAAAGTAAAAAGCATGTGAGCGAAAGACTGAAGTACACTAACTTCCGGACGTAGGATACCACAACCATGCTAACTGCTTTTCCCTGTAGACTCTATGGGGCACACTAAAAAAATTGTACTAAAACTGTTGTATGCTTATTATTTCTATATCTTTTTTAATGGATTTAAGATGTATTCTTGAGTACACATGATTGGTTCAGCAATATCACATGACCATTATACGAACTGAGAACCTGAAAGGAAACTAACAGTTTAACACTACTAAATTGAGTTCTGCAAATAATAGTATGTCCTGATTGTTGATTTACTATTAGATTGCTTGGTATTGGTTGTTTAATCAACATGATATATATCATGTGACGGCTTTCCTCTAAGTACCTGAGTGGGAACTAGTGGTCCAAAACTTCTTGATGAGGACTGCAGTATTTACATTGTTCTGATTGGTCACCTTTATCAAACGTGGTTGGCTTTTTTACCAAAAATACCCTTTTAAATGTAAATCATGCCAATTCATATATACAGTATATATATATATATATATGCCCGGCCCCGCCCCGCCGCTGTGCACGCAACTGATGATGGAGACGGATGCGTTACAAACGCTTTTATAGTATAGATAGGATAGTTTTAAATATAATTTTAACTTTAAAACGTTTTAATAATTAAGGATTTATTATTTAGCTCATTCATGTTGACTAGTAGGGTATACCCTTAATTTGTAAACCTTTTTCCTGCACAGGTGGTACATATGCCGAAATCAGGTAGGTGAGGTAAATCCACCTTATAAAATGTAAGAGGGTTGATACAGGTTTATAGCTCATTTATTGGCATTTTAACTTCTCTTGAGAAATAAGTTGTATCTGTCAAAACCGGTTGAGCCTTTGTACATATATTTTGAGATTTTATTTTATTTTATTAAAGCTGGAATTTTACTGCCATTGTCTATTCCTGTAACTTTTGAATAAAATCTTCTATTTCTTCATGTATCTCTTCCTCTTTTCTGAGGTTATCTGCTGAGACCTGAGGTGGAAGAAAAGGGCTTTGAAGGTTCCCAGTGAGAGACTCTGCCACCTTTTCAAAACAGTTCTGTACAGACTGTGGAGGAGTAGCCAGGGCTGGCAGTGTCTTGATATTGAAGGGAAATTATTATAAAACATAATTTATGTAAGAATTTACCTGATAAATTCATTTCTTTCATATTGGCAAGAGTCCATGAGCTAGTGACGTATGGGATATACAATCCTACCAGGAGGGGCAAAGTTTCCCAAACCTCAAAATGCTTACAAATACACCCCTCACCACACCCACAATTCAGTTTAATGAATAGCCAAGAAGTGGGGTGATAAAGAAAGGAGTAAAAAGCATCAACAAAGGAATTTGGAAATAATTGTGCTTTATACAAAAAAAACCATGACCACCATAAAAAGGGTGGGCCTCATGGAATCTTGCCAATATGAAAGAAATTAATTTATCAGGTAAATTCTTACATAAATTATGTTTTCTTTCATGTAATTGGCAAGAGTCCATGAGCTAGTGATGTATGGGATATCAATACCCAAGATGTGGAACTCCACTCAAGAGTCACTTGAGAGGGAGGGATCAAAATAAACAACAGCCATTTCTCGCTGAAAAAATAATCCACAACCCATAATATAAGTTATTCTCATAATGAAAAGAAAAACTTAAAACATTAGCAGAAGAATCAAACTGAAACAGCTGCCTGAAGAACTTTTCTACCAAAAACTGCTTCTGAAGAAGCAAATACAACAAAATGGTAGAATTTAGTATATGTATGCAAAGAAGACCAAGTTGCTGCTTTGCAAATCTGATCAACTGAAGCTTCATTCTTAAAAGCCCATGAAGTGGAGACTGAGTAGAATGAGCTGTAATTCTCTGAGGCGGGGCCTGACCCGACTCCAAATAGGCTTGAAGAATCAAAAGCTTTAACCAAGAAGCCAAGGAAATAGCAGAGACCTTCTGACCTTTCCTAGGACCAGAAAATTTAACAAATAGACTAGAAGTCTTCCTGAAATAAATTTTTAGTAGCTTTAACATAATATTTGAAAGCTCTTACCACGTCCAAAGAATGTAAGGATCTTTCCAAATAATTCTTAGGATTAGGACACAAGGAAGGGACAACAATTTCTCTACTAATGTTGTTAAAATTCCCAACTTTAGGCAAAAATTTAAATGAAGTCCGCAAAACCGCCTTATCCTGATGAAAAATCAGAAAAGGAGATTCACAAGAAAGAACAGATAGCTCAAAAACTCTTCTAGCAGAAGAGATGCCCAAAAGGAACAACAGTTTCCAAGAAAGAAGTTTAATGTCCAAAGAATGCATAGGCTCAAATGGAGGAGCCTGTAATGCTTTCAAAACCAAATTAAGACTCCAAGGAGGAGAAATTGATTTAATGACGGGCTTAATACAAACTAAAGCCTATCATTAACAGAGAATATCAGGAAGTTTAGCAATCTTTCTGTGAAATAAAACAGAAAGGGCAGATATTTGTCCCTTCAAGGAACATGCAGACAAACCCTTATCCAAACCATCCTGAAGAAACTGTGGAATTCTAGGAATTCTAAAAGAATGCCAAGAGAATTTATGAGAAGAACACCAGGAAATGTAGGTCTTCCAAACTCGATAATAAATCTATCTAGAGACAGATTTACGAGCTTGTAACATAGTGTTAATCAATGAGTCAGAGAAACCTCTATGACTTAGTACTAAGCATTCAATTTCCATACCTTCAAATTTAATGATTTGAGATCCTGATGGAAAATGGACCTTGAGACAGAAGGTCCGGCCTTAACGGAAGTGGCCAAGGTTGGCAACTGGACATCCGAACAAGATCCGCATACCAAAACCTCTGTGGCCATGCTGGATCCACCAGCAACACAAACGATTGTTCCATGATGATTTTGGATATCACTCTTGGAAGAAGAACTAGAGGCAGAAAAATGTAAGCAGGATGATAACACCAAGGAAGTGTCAGCGCATCCACTGCTTCCGCCTGAACATCCCTGGACCTGGACAGGTATCTGGGAAGTTTCTTGTTTAGATGAGAGGCCATGAGATCTATCTCTGGAAGACCTCACATCTGAACAATCTGAGAAAATACATCTGGATGGAGAGGCCATTCCACTGGATGTAAAGTCTAACGGCTGAGATAATCCACCTCCCAATTGTCTACACCTGAGATATGCACCACAGAGATTAGACAGGAGCTGGATTCCACCCAAACAAGTATCTCTTTCATTGCTTGGGGACTGTGAGACCCACCTTAATGATTGACATATGCCACAGTTGTGATATTGTCTGTCTGAAAGCAAATGAACGGTTCTCTCTTCAACAGAGGCCAAAACTGAAGAGCTCTGAGAATTGCACGGAGTTCTAACATATTGATTAGTAATCTCGCCTCTTGAGATGTAATGACTGTTAAAGACTACTTACTAGAAAGGATTTATTAAGAGATATTTTTGTTTATATCGTAATAATAAGTAAAGATTACTCAGAAACACATTGCATTCAAATAGTGGTTGTGTGTCACAGTGCTAACAATTGCGAGATTACCCTAGTTAACACAATGAGTTTAATATATGCCAAGGTATGAAACAGTAAGCAAAAACTTATAACATCGTTACCAATTCAAATATGGCAAAATAAGGTGTTACCTTATCTCAGGAGGGAACACTCTCTAAGGTACCGGAGTAGTTGGTAGCAGGACAGGCAAGCTGTATCTTACTGAATGCACAGTTCGTCTGGAGATGCCGGTAGTGAGATGAGCTGTGTAGTAACTCAGCACGTCCGTAGCTGATGACGTCAGAGGAGAGCACACAGAGTCTCAGTAGCAAGGAGAGAGAGAGCTGCTAGGTTAAAGATGGTAAACGGATCGTTCCGAATACTGGATACAGGTAACAAAGATTGATGCGATCAATCTCCACAGAGCTAGCAAGGAAAAGATTCTGTAGCTGTATGGCTACAACACTCAATTTGCCAGCAAAGGAAAATGGTAGGAGGGTCCTTAAATAGCAAAAGGAAGTGAAGTCCTTAAAGGGATAGTATGCAACCCGGTCAATCCTCACATAGGCCCCCCAAAAAAGGAACCACAGCGAGGTTCAAGGCCGTGGTCTATCCGGAAACCTCCTATGGAATATGGAAACCAGCCGAGGTGCAGACACATTAGAGGCCGGTTCCCAGGAATCTTCATCATGTCCGTAACCCTTCCAATGTATCAAATAAAACAACCGTCCCTGACGGTAACGGGAATCAAGGATGGTCTGAACTTCGTATTCAACATCAGGAACACCAACACCAGGAGCAGGAAGAGATGTAGAGCCAGACGCAGGTGAGGTGCAAGGCTTGACCAAGGAGACATGGAATGTAGGGTGAATACGGATGGTAGAAGGGAGGTCAAGAGTAACAGTAACAGGATTAACCAAACGAAGGATAGGGTAGGGTCCAATGAACAATGGACCTAACTTTCGACTAGGATAAGGGAGCTTCAAATTCTTAGTTGAAAGCCAGACGAGTTGACCCACGGAATACTCAGGAGCCTTTCTATGGCGAAGATTATAGTGATGCCGCTGTGAAGATTGGGCTTGTTGGATATTTTCCCGTACAGATGTGAAGATCTGGGATATATCATTCACTAAATCATTGACTCGTGGACAAGGTGTTTCAATTCGGGGGAAGAGATCGAAGCGAGGGTGATAGCCATAGTTGATGAAAAAGGGACTGTAACCAGTCGAAGAACTTTTGCTATTATTGTAAGCAATCTCAGCCAGATGTAAGTAAGATGCCCATGTATCTTGCTGATGGGAACAGTAGCATCTCAGATACTGTTCGAGGCACTGATTGACACGTTCCGTTTGCCCGTTAGTTTGGGGGTGATAGGAGGTGCTGAGACGTTGTTCTATATGTAAGGCCTTACAGAGGTTTCTCCAAAACCTGGAGGTGAACTGTGTTCCCCTATCACTTATCAAAACCTTGGGGATGCCATGTAAACGAATAATTTCCTTAACAAAAATTTCACTCGTCTTTTCCGCCGATGGTAAAGCAGTAAGTGGGATGAAATGTGCCATTTTCGAAAATAAGTCAGTTACAACCAATATAGTAGTGTAAGATAAAGATAAAGGGAGTTCAACTATAAAGTCCAATGAAACTGTTTCCCAAGGTGCATGTGGAACCGGTATTGGATGTAGTAACCCTGTGGAGAGTTGTCTAGAATGTTTTGTTGTGGCACATATGTTACACTGTGAGATATAAAGATTCACATCTTTCGTCATAGTAGGCCACCAGAAGGATCTTTGTAGGAGATCTTGAGATTTCATAAGACCCAAATGTCCAGCTAAAGGTGAATTATGGACCATATTTAGTATAGATGGTCTAAGAGAGGGGGGCACATAGAACCTTTCCTGGTATCTGTATAGGTGGTCCGGGTCTAACTGCAAATCATTCAGTGGTTTGGTGTTATCATTCTGTTGCGCCTCTTTCAGAAAAGGAATTAAATCCGTAAGCATACCAACAATACAATGTTTAGGTATCACAGTAGATGGAATCTGGGTAGATGAGAGTCTTTGATCCTTTCTGGACAAGGCATCAGCTTTTCCATTTTTTATACCAGGTCGATAGGTGATAATGTAGCGGAATCTGGAAAAGTAGAGGCTCCAGCGTAATTGCCTAGAAGAGAGGGTCCTGTTTGACTGTAAGTACTGGAGGTTTTTATGGTCGGTATAGATCACTATGGGATGATGTGCACCCTCAAGCAGATGACGCCAATGATCGAAGGAGGTCTTGATGGCTAAGAGCTCCTTCTCTCCTACCGGATAGTTAAGCTCCGCAGGTAGCATAAGTCTTGAGAAGAATGCCACGGGATGCAAGGGTTCCTTAAAGGATTTTCTCTGTGACAAGACGGCCCCAATCGCATACTCGGATGCGTCAACTTCAAGAATAAATTGTTTGTCTAAGTCTGGGAACTGTAAGATAGGAGCTGTTGAAAATTTATGTTTCAGTAGATCAAACACTGCCTGAGTCTGATTAGTCCACTTGAAAGGAGAGTTAAGTTTTGTCAGATCTGTTAGTGGTTTAGTGGTTTTAGCAAAACCTGGAATAAACTTCCTATAGAAATTAGAAAAGCCCAGGAAACGCTGGACTTCCTTCTTTGAGGTTGGAATGGGCCATGTTTGGATAGCCTGCACTTTATCATCTTGCATACTAATACCAGAGGGAGTGATATGATAGCCTAGAAAGGCTATATCATCTGTGTCGAAGATACATTTTTCAAGTTTGGCGTAAAGCCGGTGTTCTCTTAATCTGGATAAGACATTCCTTACATGTAATCTATGTTGGTTAAGGTCTGCAGAGTAGATCAGGATGTCATCCAAATATACAACCACGTAAACATCTAGTATGTCTCTGAAAATGTCATTGATTAAACATTGAAATGTAGCTGGAGCATTGCACAATCCGAATGGCATTACAGTATATTCGAACAGGCCATATCTGGTCCTGAATGCTGTAAGCCATTCGTCTCCAGCTCTCATTCTGATGAGATTATAGGCACCTCGGAGATCCAATTTTGTGTAAACCGAGGCACCCCTCAATCTCTCTATCAGTTCGGGTATGAGTGGGAGTGGGTACCTATTTTTTCTAGTACGTCTGTTCAGCTCTCTATAGTCAATAATAGGTCTTAAAGACCCGTCCTTATTAGTGACAAAAAACATGCCAGCCCCAGCTGGGGATGTGCTAGGTCTTATGAACCCCTTCCTGAGGTTCTCATCAATATAAGTCTTAAGATGTTCTAGCTCGGGCTTAGATAATGGATATATATGCCCGAAAGGAATGGAAACCCCAGGAAGGAGATCAATCGGGCAGTCGTATGCCCTATGGGGCGGCAAGGTTTCGGCATCCTTCTTATCAAAAACGTCACTAAAATCGAGATAATGTGTGGGAATTGATGACTCTGTGATGTTTAATACTGCAGGTGTACTAAATGTTGTTTCAGGAGGATTGTTTGTAGGAAAAGTGAGACCGAGAGTATTCCAATCAATCAATGGTTTATGTTGGCGTAACCAATGAATCCCAAGTATGACATTAAACATAGGGGAATGTATGACATCTAAAATTAGATCCCCAGAGATGTAATTCTTAGTAGAGAGATGTAGTGGTAGTGTCTGATGAGTGACAGGACCTGTGGATAAAGACCTACCATCAATGACTTTTACAGAGACAGGGTTCTGCTTACACAACAATGGAATTTTATTACATTTTGCAAATGTCATATCAACAAAATTCCCACAGGAACCGGTGTCAATAATAGCCTCAGTCGTGATCCTGTTGTTGTCCCACTGCAAAATAATGGGTATGGTTATAAACCTGGACGACAGTGTACCACTCACAGAACTTAAATGGAAATTAAATAACTTACATGATTTTTGTTTAGATAGGACTGGACAGTCCTTAACTTCATGATTCGTGGCTGCACAATACATGCACAAATTTTGAGCTTTTCTCCTCAATTTTTCCTGAGGTGGTAGCGGCCCTTTCACAAACCCTATTTCCATGGGTTGTGCATAATCCTTCGTAGCATAACTGGGGGAATGTATATATCTTTTAGAGGTGCTTGCTTTTTCTGAACGCCTTTCCCTGAGGCGACGATCTATACTGATAGCTAGGGAAAAAAGTTCGTCAAGAGTTTCTGGAATTCCAATGCGAGAAAGCTCGTCCTTAATCTCCTCTGAGAGACCAATTCGAAACTGATTTTTTAGGGATACTTCGTTCCATAGAGAGTCAGTGGCAAAGATTTTGAATTGAGTGATATACACTTCTACAGGATTTTTTGATTGTTTAAGGGATCTCAGAGCGTTCTCTGCAGACACCTGTTTAAATGGGTCATCATAAAGGATGGACATTTCAGCAAAAAACCCATCTAATGATCCCAAAATAGAATCCTGTTTTTCATAATAAGAATCTGCCCAGGCTCTCGGTTCACCCCTGAGGTACGAGATCACAGTCAGTACTCTAATCCTCTCTGAGGGATAAGTTCTGGGTTTGAGCTCAAATAACAATAAGCAGGAGTTTTTGAATTCTCTAAATTGAGAGCGAGTCCCAGTGAATTTCTCAGGGGGTGAAACCGAAGGTTCTGGGTGTGTCTCTATTTGACTAGGTTTTACTGAGAGAACCTCTCTAAGACAGGCTTTAAGTGCCTGGTTCTCAACTTGTAATTCCTGAAAAGAGTTACTGATGTAATCCATTCTATCAGATAAAGCCTGAATACGGTTTGCCATAGTATCCTGATCCATGTCAGCTTTAAGTAGTACTTTAATTTCTTTAGGTGCTGGAATTAATAAGGAATATATATAAATTCCTCACTTTTCTTTTGGCTGGCAAATTATGTAATGACTGTTAAAGACTACTTACTAGAAAGGATTTATTAAGAGATATTTTTGTTTATATCGTAATAATAAGTAAAGATTACTCAGAAACACATTGCATTCAAATAGTGGTTGTGTGTCACAGTGCTAACAATTGCGAGATTACCCTAGTTAACACAATGAGTTTAATATATGCCAAGGTATGAAACAGTAAGCAAAAACTTATAACATCGTTACCAATTCAAATATGGCAAAATAAGGTGTTACCTTATCTCAGGAGGGAACACTCTCTAAGGTACCGGAGTAGTTGGTAGCAGGACAGGCAAGCTGTATCTTACTGAATGCACAGTTCGTCTGGAGATGCCGGTAGTGAGATGATCTGTGTAGTAACTCAGCACGTCCGTAGCTGATGACGTCAGAGGAGAGCACACAGAGTCTCAGTAGCAAGGAGAGAGAGAGCTGCTAGGTTAAAGATGGTAAACGGATCGTTCCGAATACTGGATACAGGTAACAAAGATTGATGCGATCAATCTCCACAGAGCTAGCAAGGAAAAGATTCTGTAGCTGTATGGCTACAACACTCAATTTGCCAGCAAAGGAAAATGGTAGGAGGGTCCTTAAATAGCAAAAGGAAGTGAAGTCCTTAAAGGGATAGTATGCAACCCGGTCAATCCTCACATGAGATTTCCAAACATCTTGTGCTGTCAGAGATCCCCAAACAGCTCCCCAACCTGAAAGACTTGTGCCTGTAGTGATCACAGTCCAGGTTGGCCAAACAAAGAAAGCCCCTTGAACTAAACGCTGGTGATTTAACCACCACGTCAGAAAGTGTCGAACATTGGGATTTAAGGATATTAATTGTGATATCTTTGCATAATCCCTGCACCATTGATTCAGCATACAAAGCTGGAGAGGTCTCATGTTAAAACGAGCAAAAGGAATTGCATCCGATGCTGCAGTCAGGAGGCCTAAAACTTCCATGCACATAGCCACTGAAGGGAATGACTGAGACTGAAGGTGTCGACAGGCTGCAACCAATTTCAAATGTCTCTTGTCTGTTAGAGACAGAGTCATGGACACTAAATCTATCTGGAAACCTAAAAAGGTGACCCTTGTCTGAGGAAACAAGAAACTTTTTGGTAAATTGATCCTCCAAACATGTTTTTGAAGAAACAACACTAGTTGATTTGTGTGAGATTCTACAGAACGTAAAGACTGAGCTAGTACCAAGATATTGTCCAAATAAGGAAACCCTGCAATACTCCGCTCTCTGATTACAGAGAGTAGGTCACCTAGAACATTTGAAAAGATTCTTGGAGCTGTTGCTAGGCCAAATGGAAGAGCAACAAATTGGTAATGCTTTTCTAGAAAAGAGAATCTCAGGAACTGATAATGTTCTGGATGAAATCAGAATATGAAGGTATGCATCCTGCAAGTCTATTGTAGACATATAATGTCCTTGCTGAACAAAAGGCAGAATAGTCCTTATAGTCACCATCTTGAAAGTTGGTACCCTTACATAGCGATTCAAAATTTTCAGATCCAGAACTGGTCTGAATGAATTTTCCTTCTTTGGGACAATGAATACATTTGAATAAAACCCCAGACCCTGATCCTGAAAAGGAACCGGCATGATTACCCCTGAAGACTCGAGGTCTGAAACACACTTCAGGAAAGCCTGAGCTTTTACTGGATTTGCTGGGATACGTGAGAGAAAAAAATCTCACAGGAGGTCTTACTCTGAATCCTATTTGATACCCTTGAGAGACAATGCTCTGAATCCATTGATTTTGGACAGAATTTATCCAAAAATCCTTGAAAAAACTTAATCTGCCCCCTACCAGCTGAGCTGGAATGAGGGCCGCACCTTTATGCAGACTTAGGGGCTGACTTTGGTTTTTTAAAAGGCTTGGATTTATTCCAATTTGAGGAAGACTTCCAATTGGAAACAGATTCCTTGGGGGAAGGATTTGATTTTTGTACCTTATTTTGACGAAAGGAACAAAAACGGTTAGAAGCCTTAGATTTACCCTTAGGTTTTTTATCCTGAGGCAGAAAAACACCCTTTCCTCCAGTAACAGTTGAATCCATAATAGAATCCAACTGAGAAACAAATAAATTATTACCTTGGAAAGAAAGAGATAATAATCTGAACTTAGATGTCATATCAGCATTCCAAGATTTAAGCCACAAAGCTCTTCTAGCTAAAATAGCTAGACATGGATCTAACATCAATTTTGATAATATCAAAAATGGCATCACAAATAAAATGATTAGCATGTTGCAGTAAACGAACAATGCTAGATATGCCAGAATCCAATTCTTTGTTGGCACTAAAAAAAAAAAGGTTTCTCTTTATTGCACGCTAACCAACACAGTGCTATATCAACGGTGCTAAAACCTAAGGTGCATAAAGAATACTTCACATTCCTATGTTCTTCACTTACAAAAATATATTATATTAATTTTTAAAAATATATTACTATGCATATTTATCTGTATATTTTTTTGTAAAATATATATCCCTTCCTCTATATCTATATGAATATATATATATATATATATATATATATATATATATATATATATATATATATATATATATATATATATATATATATATATATATATATATATATATATATCTTTAATCCATAACCAGATAGTAGCGGCTAAGGATAGGGCACCACTATAAAGTTAATTGTGGTGGTCCTGGTGCAGGAAGTTTAAATAATTACATTAATCTAAGAGAAAACTATAAGTAAACCTAATCCCGCATCCCCCCATTTTCAGCCAATCAAATACAACATTCTGACATCAGTGTAAAAATCACACCCCAATTAGGATAAATCAAAGTAATATTTATTAGGGCAATAAAAGCAAAACAATTCAACTGAGCCTATATCAGGGATCCCTGTATAAATGTTACCGGTAAGAATATTGCAGTTTGATATATATACTAGTCATGTGATGCAGCACACATAGCCAGCAAAATTGTTAAAGTTCCATTTGGGATGGAGTACATTGTATCCACAACATGTTGCAAACTGTAACAGTACAGGGTTGAATTAGTCTCTCTTCATAGTAACAGGGGTTTGACTATAAAAATCACCAAAGCATGTAAACAGATCAGGGGTCCTCCCAGAGACCGAGCTCACCGGACCACAAGATCTCCCACAGGGACTCACCAGCTCTGACTTGGTTGTTAGATATGCAGATTTCCTTATCCCCAGGGCATTGCTGCTGCTTATTTCCCTTGTGTCCCTGGTTTCAGGAAATACATGGTGCTAATTCATGCTGTGAAAACACTCATCTGTATACGATCCCATGTATTTCCTGAAACAAGGGACACCGGTCATGGAAATAAGCAGCAGCAATACCCTGGGGGTAAGGAAATCTGCATATCTAACAACCAAGTCAGAAATGGTGAGTCCCTGTGGGAGATCTTGTGGTCCGGTGAGCTTGGTCTCTGGGAGGACCCCTGATCTGTTTATATGCTTTAGTGATTTTTATGGTCAACCCCCTGTTACTATGAAGAGACCCTGTACTGTTACAGTTTGCAACATGTTGTGGATACAATGTACACCATCCCAAATGGAACTTTAACAATTTTGCTGGCTATGTGTGCTACATCACATGGTTAGTATATATATCAAACTGCAATATTCTTACCGGTAACATTTATTAAAGTGAAGGTCAATTTTGATGAATTAGTGCCCGGTTTTTAAGAATCCTATTAAAAATAAGGGCACTTCAATTCATAAAAATTGACATTTCAAGCGTTTTCTTAAAAAACGTACCTATTAATCCTGAGAGCCGCTGCAGCGCTTCCTCCGCCCGTTGCAAGTCCTCTTCACGGGTCCAAAATGATGAATCTGGCTTCATCCAATCACGGCGTTCCCTTAGGCCATGATCCCTCCAGAGGGAACGCCGTGATTGGAGGAAGCCGGATTTGTCATTTCTGAATAAGCAGAGGCTTCTGATGGCCGGGGGAATCGATGGAGCAGTTTTCAGGATTAAAAGGTAAGTTTTTAAAGAAAACACTTGAAATGTCCATTTTGAGGAATTAAAGTGCCCTTGTTTTTAATAGGAATATTAAAAACTGGGCACTTATTTGTGAAAATTGACCTTCGCTTTAAGGGATCCATGATATAGGCTCAGTTGAATTGTTTTGTTTTTATTGCCCTAATAAATATTACTTTGATTTATCTTAATTGGAGTGTGATGTTTACACTGGTTTGTTCTAGAAAGAGAGTTGTCAGAATGTTGTATTTGATTGGCTGAAAATGGAGGGGTGCGGGATTAAGTTTACTTACAGTTTTCTCTTAGATTTATATATACATATATATTGTATATACAGAAAGTATATTGAGCAATCACGATTTACACTAAAATGATTACTGTGACTTCAGAGTTCTGGTTAACTGTTTCACAAAACATAAAAGTTGCACAAACACATAAAAAATGCAGTACAAAGTAAACTTACACTCATAATAACACTATCTAAAAAAAAAAATACATCTTACTCATGATTATAACCATTGTGATTTCTGTAGAGTTCTTCATGATGTAGATGAGGATAAAGTACACATGGAAACAATTTATGCCCTTTAGGATACTGAGAATTCCTAACATTCCAAGTCCTTAAAATAATTAAAAACAAAGGAAGCTGATATTTGGCAGTGTGTTCTTGTGACTTTCAGGAAATTACCAAAATTACTGTCCTTTGAGAACTGGAAACCAATAGAGGCTACCAAGTTGAAATTGTCGAAAATGAAATAGGCACTATGTGATATTGCTAAAAACCACTTCACTGCAAATATCAGCTGTTAGCTGATTTTTGTATGAGTCATTTAGATTAGAGAGGATTTGGGAATTTGTATTGACTTGATTAAAGGGACATGCCAGCCACATTTTTTCTTTTATGATTTAGAAAGAGAATGCAATTTTAAACATCTTTCTAATTTACTTATATTATCTAATTTGTTTTATTCTCTTGATATTCTTTGATGAAAAGCATATCTAGATATGCTCACTAGCTGCTGATTGGTTGCTGCACATAGAAGCATTGTGTGATTGGCTCACCATGTGCATTGCTTTTTCTTCAACTAATGATATTTAAAAAATGAAGCAAAATAAATAATGGAAGTATATTGTAATGTTGTTTAAATTTCTATTCTCTATCTGAATCATGAAAGAAAGATTTTGGGTGTAGTGACCCTTTAAAGGTTCCACACAAAAATCAGCTAACAGCTGATATTTGCAGTGAAGTGGTTTTTAGCAATATCACATAGTGCCTATTTCATTTTCGACAATTTCAACTTGGTAGCCTCTGTTGGTTTCCAGTTCTGTTTGAAATATATTACTTACAAATTAATTTTGGGATAATTTGTTTAATAAAGAGGCAGAGTGTGAGTTATACAGAATATTTACTTTAATATTTTTTTCTAAGAGGCTACCAAGTGTACACAATATTTTTTCTTGTAGAAAGTGTGTACAATGTAATAGCTTGCAAATCCTTGCTCTGTTAAACAAAATAATTTGTCATTTAGATCTGTGTAACATAATACCTATACACTGCTTTCACGCTTACTAAGCATTAAAGGGATAGTAAACCCAAATTTTTTATTTCATGATTCAGATAGAGCATGCAATTTTAAGCAACTTTCTAATTTACTCCTATTATCAATTTTTCTTTTTTTCTCTTGGTATCTCTTTGAAAATGCAGGAATGAAAGCTTTTTTGGTTCAGTACTCTGGGTAGCGCTTGCTGATTGGAGGCAACATTTAGCTTACATACCGGCTTTTCAAATAAAGATACCAAGAGAACGAAGAAAAATTGATAATAGGAGTAAATTAGAAAGTTGATTAAAATTGCATGCTCTATCTGAATCATGAAGAAGAAAAAAAATGAGTTCCATATCCCTTTAAGGCAATATACTGTAATTATATATCATGGTGACATATGGCCCTTCCTAGAAGGCCTGACATATGGTATGATGTTTAAAAAACAACATGAAACATACTCTCTTCCTCTCTCTTCCTTTTCTCATACCCATTTGCTACTGACTATTCCTCATTTTCTTCCCTCTTCTCTTATATAGGTCTCACAAATTCTTGATGTTAAATGTGAGAGGTTTTGTGGTGTCAAAATGTCAGACATTAAGCACTTTAAATAATGCAAAACAATGTAACTATACTTCAAACAGTGAAAGCGTATCTGTCCACAACGAGAAAAGCCTATTGGCAGGGTAGAAATATAGGGCATATTTTGTAAAAGGGCAAAAGAAGAATTTTCACATTTAAAACACTAACGGCTAGATTACGAGTCTTGCGTTATGAGTAAAAAAGCAGCGTTAAGCCTCATAACGCTGCTTTTTTTACTACCGCTGGTTTTACGAGTCTTGCATATTTAGGGGCACCACACACTTTTTTGGCCTTACCGCAAATCAACTTGCGCAAATTGCGCATAGTCTTTTTTCTATAGGACTTCCATAGCGCCGGTATTACGAGCTTATCCTGGGAGGCCAAAAAGTGAGCGGTACACCCTACCCCGTCAAGATTCGTACCGCTGTAGCATAAAACTCATAACTAAAGTGCTAAAAAGTACACTAACACCCATAAACTACCTATTAACCCCAAAACCGAGGCCCTCCCACATCGCAAACACTAAAATAAAATTATTAACCCCTAATCTGCCGACCGGACATCGCCACAACTAGAATAAACATATTAACCCCAAAACCGCCACACTCCCGCATCGCAAACACTAGTTAAATATTATTAAAACCTAATCTGCTGTCCCTAATATCTCCACCACCAATCTACATTTATTAACCCCTAATCTGCTGCCCCAACATCGCCGCCACTATATTAAATGTATTAACCCCTAAATCTTAGTCTAACCCTAACCCTAACACCCCCTAACAAATATAATTAAAATAAATCTAATGAAAAATTACTATCATTACATAAATAATTCCTATTTAAAACTAAATACTTACCTATAAAATATACCATAATCTAGCTACAATATAACTAATAGTTACATTGTATCTAGCTTAGGGTTTATTTTTATTTTACAGGCAAGTTTGTATTTATTTTAACTAGGTAGAATAGTTACTAAATAGTTATTAACTATTTAATAACTACCTAGCTAAAATAAATACAAATTGACCTGTAAAATAAAACCTAACCTAAGTTACACTAACACCTAACACTACACTACAATTAAATAAATTCCCTAAATTAAATACAGTTAACTAAATAAAAAAAAAATAGCTAAATTACAAAAAAAAAAAAAATTACAGAAAAAAAAAAATACAAGATCTTTAAACTAATTACACCTAATCTAATAGCCCTATCAAAATAAAAAAAAAACCTAGCCTAAACTAAACTATCAATAGCCCTTAAAAGGGCCTTTTGCGGGGCATTGCCCCAAAGAAATCAGCTTGTTTACCTGTAAAAAAAAATGCAAACAACCCCCCCAACAATAAAACCCACCACCCACACAATTAACACCCCAAATAAAACCCTAACTAAAAAAACCTAAGCTCCCCATTGCCCTGAAAAGGGCATTTGTATGGGCATTGCCCTTAAAAGGGCATTTAGCTCTATTGCGGCCCAAACCCCTAAACTAAAAAAAAAAAAACAACAACAGAATACACCCTTAAAAAATCCTAACACTAACCCCTGAAGATCCACTTACTGGGAGAAGTCTTCATCCAAGCGGCAAGATGTCCTCAACGAAGCCGGTAGAAGTGGTCCTCCAGATGGGCAGAAGTGGTCCTCCAGACGGGCAGAAGTCTTCCTCCAGACGGCATCTTCTATCTTCATCCATCCAGAGCAGAGCAGCTCCATCTTCAAGGCATACGGCACGGAGCATCCTCTTCTTCCGACATCTTCTTGGTGAATGAATGTTCCTTTAAGTGATGTCATCCAAAATGGCATCCCTTAGATTCTGATTGGCTGATAGAATTCTATAAGCCAATCGGAATTAAGGTTGAAAAAATCCTATTGGCTGAAGAATCAGCCAATAGGATTGAACTTCAATCCTATTGGCTGATCCAATCAGCCAAAAGGATTGAGTTCGCATTCTATTGGCTGATTGGAACAGCCAATAGAATGCAATGCCCCGCAAAAGGCCCTTTTAAGGGCTATTGATAGTTTAGTTCAGGCTTTTTTTTATTTTGGGTGAGCTTTTTTATTTTGATAGGGCTATTAGATTAGGTGTAATTAGTTTAAAGATCTTGTTATTTGTTTTTTATTTTCTGTAATTTAGTGTTTGTTTGTTTTTTGTAATTTAGCTAATTGTATTTAATTTAGGGAATTGTATTTAATTTAGGTAATTTATTTAATTGTAGTGTAGTGTTATGTTAGTGTAACTTAGGTTAGGTTTTATTTTACAGGTCAATTTGTATTTATTTTAGCTAGGTAGTTATTAAATAGTTAATAACTATTTAGTAACTATTCTACCTAGTTAAAATAAATGCAAACTTGCCTGTAAAATAAAAATAAACCCTAAGCTAGATACAATGTAACTATTAGTTATATTGTAGCTAATTTAGAGTTTATTTTATAGGTAAGTATTTAGTTTTAAATAGGAATTATTTAGGTATAGATAGTAATTTGTATTTATATTTATTTAAATTATATTTAAGTTAGGGGGTGTTAGGGTTAGAGTTAGATTTAGGGGTTAATAAATATAATATAGTGGCGGCTACATTGGGGGCAGCAGATTAGGGGTTAATAAATGTAGGTAGGTGGCGGCAATGTTAGGGGCAGCAGATTAGGGGTTAATAATATTTAACTAGAGTATGGCGGTTTTGGGGTTAATATGTTTTTTATAGTGGCGGCAACATTGGGGGCGGCAGATTAGGGGTTAATAACATTATGTAGGTGTTGGCAATGTTATGGGCAGCAGATTAGGGGTTAATAAATATAATGTAGGTGCCGGCGGTGTTGGGGGCAGCAGATTAGGGGTTCATAAGTATAATGTAGGTGGCGGCGATGTCCGGAGCGGCAGATTAGGGGTTAATAAGTATAATGTAGGTGTCGGCGATGTCGGGGTGGCAGATTAGGGGTTAATAAGTATAAGATTAGGGGTATTTAGACTTGGGGTTCATGTTAAGGTGTTAGGTGTAAACATAAAATGTGTTTCCCCTTAGGAATCAATGGGGCTGCGTTACTGAGCTTTACGCTGCTTTTTTGCAGGTGTTAGACTTTTTTTCAGCCAGCTCTCCCCATTGATGTCTATGGGGAAATCGTGCACAAGCACGTACAACCAGCTCACCACTGACGTAAGCAGCGCTGGTATTGGAGTGCGGTGTGGAGCACAATTTTGCTCTACGCTAACTTCTTGCTTTTTAATGCATGGTTTAGAAAAACCTGTAATACCAGCGCTGTAGGTAAGTAAGCGGTGACAATAACGTGCAAGTTAACACCGCACCCCTCATAACGCAAAACTCGTAATCTGGCCGTAACATTATCTAAAATCAATTTGAAACAAAAAATTGTTATTATAACGTATGAAGGAGTTCATTGTTGTACACTTATAATACAAATTGACACATCCAAACTCTTTAAAGGACCATTCTAATGAGAAAAATAGTTCTCTGATTTGTTAGAGCACATAATTTTAATACTCGCAACTACCACTTCTGATTTGGCCGTGTCAGTTTCCGTTCTAAACCAGCAGATCCCTGTGACTCCCAAGTAGTAGTTTAACTATGTATTTTACTATGTTTTAACTCCTTTGCACTTTTCATTGTAGAACACAGCAATAAGACAGGTCATGTATGTGACAATTTGATGTAATTATACATTGCTCCATAAAACACAATTCACACTCTGATTATTTGCCCTTTATCTATGTAACAAATGTAGAATAACCTAGGAAATGCCTTTGTTTAATTGTAACAACCAAAATACAACATAGTTGTAGAATTTGTGTGTATGTGTCTATTTTTTTTTCTTACTAACAATATGGAATTATGTTACTAAATATATCCTCTCCACAACACAACATTTTGTTTTTATAAAAACATGACACTTTTGCAACTATAACATTTTGCACTTCTTAAGGATATGCTGTTCTGCAATGCATCAAACAATGTAGTAAGGAAAAGAAGGTACACAATAACATAAAGTGCAAATAGCCTATGTTGCTCCTTCTTTTTTTTTTTTGCAGATACACCAGAATATTATTCATTTAAAAAATTACCTCACATTTTCTATTTTCTGCTTGCTTCTTACAATCACCAAGATTACAAGTTTTGCGGTATGGTGCAGTACGGCTGTAACACTGAAAAATTGGCCATTGCGCTTGGAATGGCAGGTCTCCCGTACTACAAGTCGCTGTGGTATAGCTATAACACAATCGTTTTAGCTTGTAACGCAACGATCCATTCCGCACTCAAAAAAGGATTTTCATAGCACCTGTATTACAGGTTGTGCGGTCCGGCAAAAATGCTTGCATTATAGCCTATACCATCCTGATCCATACCGCGATCTGAGACCAGTAGTTATGGATTTTGCAAAACAAAAATGTTTCACAAAACTCATAACTAAAATGTTACAAAGTACACTAAACACCCTACCTATTTACCCCTAAACCGCCACCCTCCTGCATCGCAAATACTATAGTAAACCTATAAACCCCTAAACCACTGCCCACCCACATCGCCAACACTAAATAAATCTAGTAACCCCTAGTAACCGCCGGCCCCCCACATTGCTAATACTATAATAAAACTATTAACCCCTAAACCGCTGGCCCCCCACATAGCAACTGCTAAACTAAACCTATTAACATCGCAACACACAAAATAAATTATTAACCCCTAAACCCAATACCCCCTAATTTTAAATTAAATTTACAATATAACTATCTTTAAATAAATAAAAACTTACCTGTGAAATAAACTAAGTTTAAACTATAAAGTAACCTAACAGTACTATTTTAAAACAATCAAATTAATTACAAATAAAAACTTTAAGATTACAAAACAATATACAACAAAATTATCCAAAATAATAACAATTAGACCTAATCTAATACCCCTATAAAAACAAAATAAAAAGTCTAAGTCTAAAAAAAAACTAAGTTTGCCATTGCCCCTAATGGGTCATTTGTATGGGCATTGTCCTTAAAAGGGCATTCAGCTCTTTTGTGCCCATAGCCCTAATCTAAAAAAAAACACCCAAAAAAACCTAATACTAACCCCAGGAAATCTACTCACAGTTCCTCACAGACATCCATCTTCATCCAGATGGCGAGAAGTCTTCATCCATTGCGGGGGCATCTTCTATCTTCATCCTGGTGGTGCGGAGCTGTGGAGTCACGGAGCTGTGGAGGGGCAAAGCATCATTGCCGGCGGCGCAGACATGCAGCGTGGAGGATCATCTTTATATGATCACTGCCGTACACTGAAGATTGAATGCAAGGTACCCGTTTAAAAATGGGGTACCTTGCATTCCTATTGGCTGACATTTTCAAATCTAGGATTTTTTTAATTTGTAATTTAGTTGTTTTTAATTTTACGTTAATTTTATTGTTTTAAAATAGTAATGTTGGTTACTTTATAGTTTAAACTTAGTTTTTTTTATTTCACAGGTAAGTTTTTATTTATTTAAAGATAGTTATATTGTAAATTTAATTTAAAATTAGGGGTTAATAGTTTAATTTAGTATGTTGGGATGTGGGGGGGGGGCACATAAGGGGTTAATAGATTTATTTCTTTTTTAGTAGCGATGTGGGGGCTGGTGGTTTAGGGGTTAATAGGTTTATTTAGTGTCGGCGATGTCAGGGGCGGCAGATTAGGGGTTAATAATTTTATTGAGTGTCAGCGATGTCGGGGGGCGGCAGATTAGGGGTATTTAGACTAGGGGTTTATGTTAGGGTGTTAGGGTTTAACATATCTTTCTTTTCCCCATAGACATCAGTGGGGTTGCAATATGGTGATCTCCATTCCGTGATCTCAGGTGTTAGTTTTTTTCTCTCAATTGATGTCTATGGGGGAAAGCGTGCATGAGCACTTCAACTTATGCCTTGGGTTTTGTGTGGTATGGAGCTTATCGCACCATACCACACAACAAGAGAAGGTTTTTCATTAACTTTTAATGGCAGCGCTATGGAAAGCGCGATTCCGCTAATTTTTTTGTCTTATTTATGCACCTGGTATAGCGCAAAACTTGTAATCTTGGTGAATGTTTCTACAGATTTGATGCAAAATATTGTTCAAATTTCATTCCCTCCAGAAAAGCTGAACTGCCTTCATCATACTTAAAGGGACATTCTATCCAAAACTGAAATGCACATTCATTTTAATGGAATCAATTTTTATTATAAAATATGTTGCTAAAATGTTTCTTGTAAATGCTGGAAAATTCCACAATTTAAACAGAAAAAGTGGTAAAATTGGTATTGAAAGTTAGTGATGTCGCGAACCTAAAAATTTCGATTCACGAACAGCGGACTCAAACTTCCGCAACTGTTCGCGAACCGGCGAACCGGGCGAACCGCCATTGACTTCAATAGGCAGGCGAACTTTAAAACCAACAGGGACTCTTTCTGGCCACAATAGTGATGGAAAAGTTGTTTCAAGGGGACTAACACCTGGACTGTGGCATGCCGGAGGGGGATCCATGGCAAAACTCCCAAGGAAAATTACATAGTTGATGCAGAGTCTGGTTTTAAGCCATAAAGGGCATAAATCACCTAACATTCCTAAATTGTTTGGAATAACGTGCTTTAAAACATCAGGTATGATGTTGTATCGATCAGGTAGTGTAAGGGTTACGCCTGCTTCACAGTGACAGACCAAACTCCCCGTGTAACGCACCGCAAACAACCGCAAACAGTCCATTTGTACAACCACGAGATAGATAGATTTGATAGATAGATACATAGATTACATAGATCAATAGATGCAATATACATTTGATAGATACGATTGATAGTTAGATAGATTTGATAGATATATAATTTTCCAGACAGAGAATTACAAGACGTGCGGTCTGGGACCCATGGTAAGGTTCCCAGAGGCAGTTGCGGCGCCAGGGGACGTGCATATGGCAATGATTTTAGGAACCGGGAGATGGAAAAAGATGCTTGGTCGGTCCTCCTACTTCAAATTTGGGGCACTGCGAGTGCAATCTATTGTACCACCAGATATGAGTGGTGTGTTAAGTAGTACTATTCTGATCAGTTTAATACCTGTTACTCCCCCTATTGGGGGAGGTGTATATGGCATGGATTTTAGGAACCGGGAGATGGAAAAAGATGCTTGGTCGGTCCTCCTGCTTCAAATTTGGGGCACTGCGCGTGCAATCTATTGTGCCACCAGATATGAGTGGTGTGTTAAGTAGTACTATTCTGATCAGTTTAATACCTGTTACTCCCCCTATCGGGGGAGGTGTATATGGCATGGATTTTAGGAACCGGGAGATGGAAAAAGATGCTTGGTCGGTCCTCCTGTTTCATATTTGGCCGAAACAAAAGTGGCTGTCACAAAACAGTCCGGCCACGAGATAGATTAGATAGATAGATAGATACATAGATTACATAGATCAATAGATGCAATATACATTTGATAGATACGAATTACATAGATCAATAAATGCAATATACATTTGATAGATACGAATTACATAGATCAATAGATGCAATATACATTTGATAGATACGAATTACATAGATCAATAGATGCAATATACATTTGATAGATACGATTGATAGATAGATTTGATAGATAAATAGATAGATTTGATAGATATATAATTTCACAGACAGAGAATTACAAGACGTGCAGTCTGTGACCCATGGTAAGGTTCCCAGAGGCAGTTGCGGCGCCAGGGGATGTGTATATGGCATGGATTTTAGGAACCGGGAGATGGAAAAAGATGCTTGGTCGGTCCTCCGACTTCAAATTTGGGGCACTGCGCGTGCAATCGTGGCCGGACTTTTAGCCGACGGCCATTTGTCCGACGGCCATTTGTCCGACGGGCATTTGGCCAAAACACAAGTGGCTGTCACAAAACAGTCCGGCCACGAGATTGATAGATTTGATAGATAGATACATAGATTACATAGATCAATAGATGCAATATACATTTGATAGATACGAATTACATAGATCAATAGATCCAATATACATTTGATAGATACGAATTACATAGATCAATAGATGCAATATACATTTGATAGATACGAATTACATAGATCAATAGCTGCAATATACATTTGATAGATACGATTGATAGTTAGATAGATTTGATAGATAAATAGATAGATTTGATAGATATATAATTTCACAGACAGAGAATTACAAGACGTGCAGTCTGGGACCCATGGTAAGGTTCCCAGAGGCAGTTGCGGTGCCAGGGGACGTGTATATGGCATGGATTTTAGGAACCGGGAGATGGAAAAAGATGCTTGGACACCCAGTATAGCTCGTTCTCCTTCAGCCTTTTTATACGAGAGTCCGCGACCCTCAACAGGCACGACAGCATGAAAGAACCCATATGCCATGACTTCCTTTTGCACAATTGAGTACAGGTATGGCATCAATTTTAGGAACCCGTAGATAATTTTTAGGAACCGGGAGATGGAAAAAGATGCTTGGACACCCAGTACAGGTCGTTCTCCTTCAGCCTTTTTATACGAGGGTCCCCGACCCTCAACAGGCATGACAGCATGAAAGACCCCATATGCCATGACTTCCTTTTGCACAATCGAGTACAGGTATGGCATTGATTTTAGGAACCCGGAGATAATTTTTAGGAACCGGGAGATGGAAAAAGATGCTTGGACACTTAGTACAGGTTGTTCTCCTTCAGCCTTTTTATACGAGGGTCCCTGACCCTCAACAGTCACGACAGCATGAAAGACCCCATATGCCATGACTTCCTTTTGCACAATTGAGTACAGGTATGGCATCGATTTTAGGAACCCGGAGATGATTTTAGGAACCGGGAGATAGAAAAAGATGCTTGGTCGGTCCAGCCACGAGATAGATAGATAGATACATAGATTAGATAGATGGATCAATAGATGCAATAGATACATTTGATGATAGATATGATACATAGATAGATAGATTTGATAGATAAATAGATAGATTTAATAGATAGATAATTTCCCAGACAGAGAATTTTACAAGACGTGCGGTCTGGGACCCATGGTAAGGTTACTTCCATTTGCACAATCGAGTACAGGTTGGGGATTGCCTTTTGTGCAAAGAAATTTCAGCCATGTAGCTTCCACTGCGGTTTCCCCTATCAGGGGATGTGTATATGGTATGGATTTTAGGAACCGGGAGATGGAAAAAGATGCTTGGTCGGTCCTCCTACTTCAAATTTGGGGCACTGCGCGTGCAATCTAATGTGCCACCAGATATGAGTGGTGTGTTAAGTAGTACTATTCTTAGCAGTTTAATCCCTGTTATGTGCCTTTTTTTGGTTTGTGTTTTGAAGCCACAGTGCAGCACCAGAGGCCAGAAAAATTAGGCATGTACACATGCCTGAAAAATTAGGTATTGTTGCAGCCACTGCTATAGCAGTGGCCAGAAAAATTGATTGTTTGACAGTTAGAAAGTGCCCTAAAAACATTGCGGCTTGAACCCTAGTTGTTGGCTGATAAGTCACGCAAGTCATCCGGCATTCGAAGATAAAATACAGCAGCGTGTGGACCATTTTTAGCCCAAGGCAGCTCATCTCATCAGGCCTTTTTTACTCGAATGTATCGCCCAATGTCAGTCCCTTCAGGATCCACCCCTCATTCATTTTAATAAAGGTGAGGTAATCAAGACTTTTTTGACCTAGGCGACTTCTCTTCTCACTGACAATAACTCCTGCTGCACTGAATGTCCTCTCTGACGGACACTTGAAGCGGGGCAGGCCAGAAGTTCGATTGCAAATTGGGGTAGCTCAGGCCACAGGTCAAGCCTGCACACCCAGTAGTCAAGGGGTTCATCGCTCCTCAGAGTGTCGAGATCTGCAGTTAAGGCGAGGTAGTCTGCTACCTGTCGGTTGAGTCGTTCTCTGAGGCTGGATCCCGAAGGGCTGTGGCGATGCATAGGAGTTAAAAAGGTCCGCATGTCCTCCATCAACAACACGTCTGGAAAGCGTCCTGTCCTTGCCAGCGTGGTTGTGGGAGGAGGAGTATTACTTTCACCTCCTCCGCTGTTAGATTCCCGTTGTGCTGTGACATCACCCTTATACGCTGTGTAAAGCATACTTTTTAATTTATTTTTGAACTGCTCCATCCTTTCCGACTTGCGGGAATTCGGTAACATTTCAGTCACTTTATGCTTATACCGGGGGTCTAGTAGTGTGGACACCCAGTACAGTTCGTTCTCCTTCAGCTTTTTTATACGAGTGTCCCTCAACAGGCACGACAGCATGAAAGACCCCATTTGCATAAAGTTGGATGCCGAGCTACTCTTGTCCCGTTCCTCATCCTCACTGATCTCACTGAAGGTATCTTCTTCCCCCCAGTCACGTACAACACCACGGGTACCAGATAGGTGACAACGAGCACCCTGGGATGCCTGTTGTGCTTGGTCTTCCTCCTCCTCCTCAAAACCACATTCCTCCTCTGACTCCTCTTCCTCACAATCCTATTCCTGCATTGCCGCTGGTCCAGCAAGCGATGCTGATAAGGCTGTTTCTGGTGGTGATGGTGACCACAACTCTTCCTCTTTCTCTTCACTCTCATCTACTGCCTGATCCAGCACTCTTCACAGGGCACGCTCCAGGAAGAAAACAAATGGTATGATGTCGCTGATGGTGCCTTCAGTGCGACTGACTAGGTTTTTCACCTCCTCAAAAGGAGACATGAGCCTGCAGGTATTGCGCATGAGCGTCCAGTAACGTGGCAAAAAAATTCCCAGCTCCCCAGAGGCTGTCCTAGCACCACGGTCATACAAATACTCGTTAACAGCTTTTTCTTGTTGGAGCAGGCGTTCGAACATTAGGAATGTTAAATTCCAACGTGTCGGGCTGTCGCAAATCAAGCGCCTCACTGGCATGTTGTTTTGCCGTTGGATATCTGACAAGTGCACCATGGCCGTGTAGGAACGCCTGAAATGGCCACACACCTTCCTGGCCTGCTTCAGGACGTCCTGTAAGCCTGGGTACTCGCACAAAGTGTTGTACAATCAGATTACACACATGTGCCATGCACAGCACATGTGTCAACTTGCCCAATTTCAATGCCGCCACCAAATTACTTCCGTTGTCAGAAACCACTTTGCCGATCTCCAGTTGGTGCGGAGTCAGCCACTGATCCACCTGTGCGTTCAGGGCGGACAGGAGTGCTGCTGCGATGTGACTCTTGGCTTTCAGGCAAGTCAACCCCAAGACGGCGTGACACTGCCATATCCGGGATGTGGAATAGTACCTGGGGAGATGGGGGGTGCCGTTGATGTGGAGCAAGACACAGCAGCAGAAGAGGACTCAGCCGAGGAGGTTATGGAAGAGGATGGAGTAGGAGGAGTAGAGGAGGTGGCAGCAGGCCTGCCTGCAAGTCGTGGCGGTGTCACCAACTCCTCTGCAGAGCCACGCATTCCATGCTTGTCAGCCGTCAGCAGGTTTACCCAATGCGCAGTGTAGGTGATATACCTCCCCTGACCATGCTTTGCAGACCAGCTATCAGTGGTCAGATGGACCCTTGCCCCAACACTGTGTGCCAGACATGCCATTACTTCCTTTCGCACAATCGAGTACAGGTTGGGGATTGCCTTTTGTGCAAAGAAATTTCGGCCGGGTACCTTCCACTGCAGTGTCCCAATAGATACAAATTTTTTGAATGCCTCAGACTCCACCAGCTTGTATGGTAAAAGCTGGCAGGTTAAGAGTTCAGACAAGCCAGCTGTCAGACGCCGGGCAAGGGGGTGACTTTGGGACATTGGCTTCTTACGCTCAAACATGTCCTTGACAGACACCTGACTGTGGGCAGATGAGCAGGAACTGCTACGGAAGAGAGACGGAGTGGCGGATGGTTGAGAGGGAGCAAGGAGTACAGCAGTGGTTGACGTGGCTGAAGATGCTGGACCAGGAGGAGGATGGCGGCTTTGAGTTTGTGTGCTGCTTCTACTCATGTGTTCATCCCATCGGCGTTTGTGATGTGAGATCATGTGCCTTCGCAAAGCAGTTGTACCTATGTGGGTGTTGGACTTCCCATGACTCCGTTTCTTTTGGCACAGGTTGCAAATGGCATCGCTGTTGTCAGAGGCAGACACACAAAAAAAATGCCACACTGCTGAGCTCTGCGATGACGGCATTCTGGTGGTGGCAATAGCATGCGTTGATTGGCGTGCTGTCTGGCTGACCCCGGGTGCCACTGCATGCTGTCTGACTGTGCCACTAGCTCCTTGCGACAACCTTCCCCTGCTTCCAACTCGTCTCCTCCTCCTCTCTGTATCCCCATCTGAACTTTCCCCCTCTTCTTCTTCTCTTCTAGTGGGCACCCATGTGACATCCACGGACGTATCATCATCAACCGCTTCACTTGTATCTGACAAATCAACAAAGGAAGCAGCAGCGGGTACAACATCATCATCATCATCACACCGTACGTCCATGTCTGTAATGCAGCTGTGGTGCTAGTGTTGGTGGTGGCGGCAGGCGGGCGAGTGGTATTGGTCACTTGAGAGGTGCCCAAAGCTAAGCTGGAGGTGGATGATGCGTCAAGGTCCCGAGCGGAAGCTGTAGAAGATTGGTGTCCTGTGTTATCCAGTCAACTAGGTCCTCCTCAGAACTTTTCGCGTTCATGGTACGTGGCCTCTGAACACTGGGCATTATTGAAGGGTCAAATGGAATCACAGCACCACGACCATGACGGCACCTGCGGGGTGGCCTGCCTCTGTCTGTCATTTTTTTTTTAAAATGTACACTTACACTACTATTAAACAAGATATGAGTGGTGGCACTGGGCAAGTGGGCACAGTATACGCTGTGAGCCTGACACAAAAAAGCAGACTGATGTTTCACAGTCAAAAAAGTTTTTTTTTTAAATATTTACACTAATGTTACAACAAATATGAGTGGTGCCACTAACTTGGTAAGTGGGCCTGGCACACACGCTGGCAGGCAGGCAACTGCAATTAGATTACACTAGCAGACTGATGTTTTACAGTCAAAAAAGTTTTTTTTTTTAATATTTACACTACTGTTACAACAAATATGAGTGGTGCCACTAACTTGGCAAGTGGGCCTGGCACACACGCTGGCAGGCAGGCAACTGCAATTAGATTACACTAGCAGACTGATGTTTCACAGTCAAAAAGTTTATTTTTTAAATATTTACACTACTGTTATAACAAATATGATTGGTGGCACTAGTTGGCAAGTGGGCCTGGCACACACGCTGGCAGGCAGGCAACTGCAATTAGATTACACTAGCAGACTGATGTTTCACAGACAAAAAAGTTTTTGTTTTAAATATTTACACTACTGTTATAACAAATATGATTGGTGGCACTAGTTGGCAAGTGGGCTTGGCACACACGCTGGCAGGCAGGCAACTGCAATTAGATTACACTAGCAGACTGATGTTTCACAGTCAAAAAAGATTTTTTTTAAATATTTACACTACTGTTACAACAAATATGAGTGGTGCCACTAACTTGGCAAGTGGGCCTGGCACACACGCTGGCAGGCAGGCAACTGCAATTAGATTACACTAGCAGACTGATGTTTCACAGTCAAAAATTTTTTTTTTTTAAATATTTACACTAATATTACAACAAATATGAGTGGTGCCACTAACTTGGAAAGTGGGCCTGGCACACACGCTGGCAGGCAGGCAACTGCAATTAGATTACACTAGCAGACTGATGTTTCACAGTCAAAAAAGTTTTTTTTTTTAAAAATTACACTACTGTTACAACAGATATGAGTGGTGGCACTAGTTGGCAAGTGGGCCTGGCACACACGCTGGCAGGAAGCAACTGCTATTAGATTACACTAGCAGACTGATGTTTCACAGTCAAAACACACACGCTGGCAGGCAGGCAACTGCAATTAGATTACACTAGCAGACTGATGTTTCACAGTCAAAAAAGTTTTTTTTTTAAAAAATTTACACTACTGTTACAACAGATATGAGTGGTGGCACTAGTTGGCAAGTGGGCCTGGCACACACGCTGGCAGGCAGCAACTGCTATTAGATTACACTAGCAGACTGATGTTTCACAGTCAAAAAAGTTTTTTTTTTAAAAAATTTACACTACTGTTACAACAGATATGAGTGGTGGCACTTAGCAAGTGGGCCTGGCACACACGCTGGCAGGCAGGCAACTGCAATTAGATTACACTAGCAGACTGATGTTTCACAGTCAAAAAAGTTTTTTTGAAAAATATTTACACTAATGTTACAACAAATATGAGTGGTGCCACTAACTTGGCAAGTGAGCCTGGCACACACGCTGGCAGGCAGGCAACTGCAATTAGATTACACTAGCAGACTGAGGTTTCACAGTCAAAAAAGTTTTTGTTTTAAATATTTACACTACTGTTATAACAAATATGATTGGTGGCACTAGTTGGCAAGTGGGCCTGGCACACACGCTGGCAGGCAGGCAACTGCAATTAGATTACACTAGCAGACTGATGTTTCACAGACAAAAAAGTATTTTTTTTTAAATATTTACACTAATGTTACAACAAATATGAGTGGTGCCACTAACTTGGCAAGTGGGCCTGGCACACACACTGGCAGGCAGGCAACTGCAATTAGATTACACTAGCAGACTGATGTTTCACAGTCAAAAAAGTTTTTGTTTTACATATTTACACTACTGTTATAACAAATATGATTGGTGGCATTAGTTGGCAAGTGGGCATGGCACACACGCTGGCAGGCAGGCAACTGCAATTAGATTACACTAGCAGACTGATGTTTCACAGTCAAAAAGTTTTTTTTTTAAAATATTTACACTACTGTTACAACAAATATGAGTGGTGCCACTAACTTGGCAAGTGGGCCTGGCACACACGCTGGCAAGCAGGCAACTGCAATTAGATTACACTAGCAGACTGATGTTTCACAGTCAAAAAGTTTATTTTTTAAATATTTACACTACAGTTATAACAAATATGATTGGTGGCACTAGTTGGCAAGTGGGCCTGGCACACACGCTGGCAGGCAGGCAACTGCAATTAGATTACACTAGCAGACTGATGTTTCACAGTCAAAAAAGTTTTTGTTTTAAATATTTACACTACTGTTATAACAAATATGATTGGTGGCACTAGTTGGCAAGTGGGCCTGGCACACACGCTGGCAGGCAGGCAACTGCAATTAGATTACACTAGCAGACTGATGTTTCACAGTCAAAAAAGTTTTTTTTTTTTTTAAATATTTACACTACTGTTACAACAAATATGAGTGGTGCCACTAACTTGGCAAGTGGGCCTGGCACACACGCTGGCAGGCAGGCAACTGCAATTAGATTACACTAGCAGACTGATGTTTCACAGACAAAAAAGTTTTTGATTTAAATATTTACACTACTGTTATAACAAATATGATTGGTGGCACTAGTTGGCAAGTGGGCCTGGCACACACGCTGGCAGGCAGGCAACTGCAATTAGATTACACTAGCAGACTGATGTTTCACAGTCAAAAAAGTTTTTTTTTAAAATATTTACACTAATGTTACAACAAATATGAGTGGTGCCACTAACTTGGCAAGTGGGCCTGGCACACACGCTGGCAGGCAGTCAGGCAACTGCAATTAGATTACACTAGCAGACTGATGTTTCACAGTCAAAAATTTTTTTTTAAAAAAAATTTACACTACTGTTACAACAGATATGAGTGGTGGCACTAGTTGGCAAGTGGGCCTGGCACACACGCTGGCAGGCAGGCAACTGCTATTAGATTACACTAGCAGACTGATGTTTCACAGTCAAAAAAGTTTTTTTAAAAAACATTTACACTACTGTTACAACAGATATGAGTGGTGGCACTTAGCAAGTGGGCCTGGCACACACGCTGGCAGGCAGGCAACTGCAATTAGATTACACTAGCAGACTGATGTTTCACAGTCAAAAAAGTTTTTTTGAAAAATATTTACACTAATGTTACAACAAATATGAGTGGTGCCACTAACTTGGCAAGTGAGCCTGGCACACACGCTGGCAGGCAGGCAACTGCAATTAGATTACACTAGCAGACTGAGGTTTCACAGTCAAAAAAGTTTTTGTTTTAAATATTTACACTACTGTTATAACAAATATGATTGGTGGCACTAGTTGGCAAGTGGGCCTGGCACACACGCTGGCAGGCAGGCAACTGCAATTAGATTACACTAGCAGACTGATGTTTCACAGTCAAAAAAGTTTTTTTTTTAAATATTTACACTACTGTTACAACAAATATGAGTGGTGCCACTAACTTGGCAAGTGGGCCTGGCACACACGCTGGCAGGCAGGCAACTGCAATTAGATTACACTAGCAGACTGATGTTTCACAGTCAAAAAAGTTTTTTTTAAAATATTTACACTAATGTTACAACAAATATGAGTGGTGCCACTAACTTGGAAAGTGGGCCTGGCACACACGCTGGCAGGCAGGCAACTGCAATTAGATTACACTAGCAGACTGATGTTTCACAGACAAAAAAGTTTTTTTTTTTTTAAATATTTACACTAATGTTACAACAAATATGAGTGGTGCCACTAACTTGGCAAGTGGGCCTGGCACACACGCTGGCAGGCAGGCAGGCAACTGCAATTAGATTACACTAGCAGACTGATGTTTCTCAGTCAAAAAAGTTTTTTTTTTTTAATTATTTACACTAATTTTATAACAAATATGATTGGTGGCACTAGTTGGCAAGTGGGCCTGGCACACATGCTGGCAGGCAGGCAACTGCAATTAGATTACTCTAGCAGACTGATATTTCACAGTCAAAAAAGTTTTTTTTTTTTAAATATTTACACTACTGTTACAACAAATGACTCTGAGTGGTGGCACTAGTTGGCAAATGGGCCTGGAACACACACTGGCAGGCAGGCAACTGCAATTAAATTACGCTAGCAGACTGATGTTTCACAGTCAAAAATGTTTTTGTTTTTTTAAATTTACAGTACTGTTACAACAGATATGAGTGGTGGCAATTAGCAAGTGGGTCTGGCACACACGCTGGCAGGCAGGCAGGCAACTGCAATTAGATTACACTAGCAGACTGATGTTTCACAGTCAAAATTACACATGCAAAAAAAAAAAAAAAGATGTTCTAGCCCTACACTAGTCTAGCTATGAATTTCCCTATAAAATCAGCAGCAGCTACACTATCCCTCCTCTCACTAAGAATGCAGGATCAGAATGAATCTAAAATGGCTGCTGTCCAGGAGCTGGGAGGGTCTGGGAGGGAGTGTCTGCTGCTGATTGGCTGAAATATGTCTGCAGACTGTGAGATACAGGGTCAAAGTTTACTCAATGATGACGAATAGGAGGCGGATCGAACATTGCATATGTTCGCCCGCCGCAGCGAACACGAACAAGCTATGTTCGCCGGGAACTATTCGCCGGCGAACTATTCGCGACATCACTGTTGAAAGTATGTTGCAACATTTTATTTATACCTAATTAAACAGTCTATTTACCAATCTCCAAAGTAATTACTGTTTATTTAATTATAGTGAAATTTACATGAGCCTGCAAACATTTACACAGTAATTGTTAAATCAGATACCACACTTGATAACATTTGCCCTTAACTGGCCACAGCAAAGGAGAACAGAAACATGGATTCCTCCATTTAAAAAAAAAAAAAAAAAAGTATATACAAAAGCTGTTCTTGATTTAAAAAAAAATGTAAAAATTATCTAATAACATGATCATTTTAAATTGTTTGAAAACATGTCTTTTATACATTTAATTTTTGGTCTCATATAAATGAGCTCTTGTGCTGATAACCAATCAATGTAGAGCATAGAATAGAATGCAGACTTTTCTCTCCAGCCTCTCTAGGTTGGTGTAAAACATTCAGTATATAGAAGTAAATTATAAATAAAAAAACAGATAACATAAAGGGCAA